>NC_092050.1:76205349-76505349 GCF_003086295.3 Arachis hypogaea
ATTTCAGAACTTCTAACACAAAATCAAATATTCAGAAGTGGTAGTTGTGGTATAACCTGGCAAAGAGGATATAACAGGAGAAGCAAATGGTCTGTAGAATGAAAACCATGAAAATTGAAGTTAGTAATCCCAATAAACCAAAGAATGAAACGAAAGAAGAATGAAGCAGAGAGATACACCAAGGGTTTGCACAGTCCAAATGCACTTCAGAATGGTATTTTTCAGAGCTTGCAGCAAAAAATTTAGTAGAAAGTTAGGTCTTTCAATTATAATAGAAATTTTGTCCCCAAAAATTTGAAAGCAATAAGGAACTAGATATTAAAATAGGAAAGGAAGGGTTATCAGGGTTTACACACTCAAAGGCTACTTCCCCCTACTGGCGCAAAGAGCAGGGACAATGAGGAGAAGAGGCTATGATGCCAAGGAGTTGTGGCAACACTGAGGAGCAGATTCAAGATGCAAATGGACAGCGATTCGACAACGGCAAGAGGCAGAGGCGATACTAATATGGTGGAGTTGTAATGACGGCGGCGGTTAGTAGTGGCAGAGGCCCTTCGCCGACAACCACTTCCCTTTCTCTCCCCTTCCTCTTCTTCCTTCCCTCAGTCTCTATTTTGTTTCACCTTTCTTCTTCCTTTTCTTTCTTTGTATATTCGGTGAAGTGAGAGGGGGAAGGCTGTGAGGCAAAACTTAGGGATTTAGGGTTTGGTTAGAAAAAGGGTAAAAAGTAATCAAATATTCTCAACATACAAGTCATTTACACATACAAGTCCGTACAAGTCTCTTTAACCTAATTCACTTCACACGCCACTATCTAACCAATTTTTCAATCAACATGTGAATATGTAACTTCCTTTTTTGGAAGGATTTCATTTTCTTTTTCAAATTTCTCATTGTTTTCGATCTACGTTTTCTTCCATCTCTGTGTTCTCTATGTTTCTCTTCCTTCGTTCTCTGTGTTTTCTTTCTTAGTTTTTCGGGATTTCTTTTGTTCTCTACATTTTTTTATATCAAGCTCTAAAAACAATTTTGAACAGTTATCTTGTTGTTGAAAATGATAAATGATTCAAGTTTAGATTGTCAATTGAACCAGAGCGAACTGGGTTATTATTTTGAATCCAATCAAGTGGCTTAGGTGTGGTTCGATTCTAGTAAATATTTTTGTTAGTAGTTTATAATTCTGTAGGTAAATAATGTTATTTTTGTTTGTGAAAATTGCTGTTCATCATTGATGATTTGAATTGAATATAACATAGGAGTTTTGATGAATCTGTTCCATTTTTGTTTTAATGTATATCAGAATTCTTTTGGTGTATTACGAAAACTTTTTGGTGTATTTACAGGTTCAAACTTTGTAATTAAACGTGGATAAATTGAATCAAGTAGTGAGGTGTGGTTTGAATCTAGATAATGTAGTTTGTTAGTAGTTTATGATTCTGTAGTTGAATCATTTAGTTTCTGTTTGATGATGAGTTTTGAATTTGGTTTTATTATTTTTTATGAAGAGATTCGATGTATGCTAGCTTTAATATGGTGTATTGTGGACTATTTTCAGTGTATTTTGTAATTTCTATGCGATGTTGATGAGCAGTTTGTTCCAGAGGTTGGGATGACTTTTAATACGCTTGAAGATGCTATAAAATTCTACAAAGATTATTTGAAAGTTGCAGGTTTTTCTACAAGAATTTGGAGTACAAATAAGAACGAAAATGAAATTAAGAATCAATTGATTACATGTAGCAGAGAGGATAAGTGGAAATCGAACATATCTCCAACTGAGAAGACAAATCCCTCAGCTGGATTAAATTTTTCTGCAAGAATTTATATACACATATTAAGGACATTGGTGTTTGGATCATTTCAAAGATTGTGTTGCATTATTATTCACATCCATGCTATTCAAATCAAGCAAAGATGTTTAAACAACACAGGGAATTAAGCATGTCCGTACGACGTACAATAGAGAATAATGAGGAAGCTAGTATCAGACCAAGCAAAACATACTAATCATTTATCGCAGCAGCAAGGGGTCATCATGAGTTAAGTTTTATTGAAAAAGATGTGAGAAATTACATCACGAGAGAAGTGCGGAATATTTCGAAACTAGAGGATGCCAACGAATTTGAAAAATACTTATTAAAAATGAAAGAGAAGAATCAGAAAGAGAAGAATCATAATTTATTTTTCGAGCTTGAACTTGAGTTGGTGTGTCGATTAAGATTGCTTTTTGGGCCTATGCAAGAAGCAGGGCTGCCTATGAGTATTTTGGAGATGTTATTTCATTCGATACCACTTACAATATAAATAGGTAATATGTTGTTCTGGTTTAAGTGTATTTGGTAACATTTTTTATGTACAAAGATATGATTCTGGTGTATTAATAATTTTGTTTCTGTATCATTGTATTCAGGTATAATATGGTTTTTGGATATTTTGTTGGGGTGAATCACCACGGTCAGTCAACACTTCTGGGATGCGCTTTGATAAAAAAAACGAGGATACTCAGTCATTCAAATTTGAATGTTGGCTTCGTTGCATGCGAGGAAATGCTCAAAAAAACATTCTTACCAATCAACGTGCATCGATGCAAAGGGCTATTGAGGCTTGTATGCCCACAAAAATTCACCGGTGGTGTATTTGGTATACCATGAAGAAGGACCCAAGTAAATTAAATGGCTACAAGTGACAAGAAAAAATGGAACACGAGATGAGTAATGTTGTTTGGAACTCTCCTACAAAAGAATCATTTGATAGGAATTAGAATGATTTTCTAATGAAGTATGTGGTCTTAGGGACAAGTGACTTTCAGGTAATGTTGTTTTTATTAGTATTAACTGATGTTGTTAATTTTAGTATGTGTTTTTCTTGTGCAGTAGAGGTGTCAAATTGTATGTTTTTTGGTATATTTTAGTTCTGATTTAGATGTTTTTCAGAGCTTTTTGAAGATCGTCATTTATGGATTCCAATTTATCTTGATCACCACTTCTAGGTCAGGATGAGAAGCATGCAAAGAAGCGAGAGCATGCATGCTTTTTTTTAACAAGTTTATTACACACAATAGCTCACTTATCCAATTTGTTAAATAGTATGATTGTAACACCCTACCACACAAAGCCTTACACCTAGGATGTAAAACAGAGGTGGCGAGGCGCTACGACCTCTAAAATAAAAATTTTATATATATAATATAGTGAAAAAGGTTTATAACTAGGAGCCTTTGAAGAAAAGGTTAAAGCAAAAACTATTAAATTGAAAAGCGCAACAACCCGCATACTGTAACGTAAGCAGGATAGAGCAAGCTAACGAATTTATATACTAGGAGTTCCAAAACACATGTAACAAAACTCAAGACTCGGCTCGCGAAGATAAACCAGTCCGAGCACATAGTTATACATATATAGATATATATAGGAAAACCCAAAAGAAAACCCAAAAATACAAAGTCACAAAACCTGAATCTCCAAGATCACCTCTAAGAGGAATAAATACAGCATATATATAACAGGTGGAGATATTAAGTATCTAAACAAATACATATAACCAAAATAAACTCAAAAGGTAAAGATCTTCGCAACATCAGAAGCTTCCAGCTTGCTTCAGCGAGGTACCGCCTGCCCTACATTTAAAAACCACAAAACCCGCATGGTAACAGTGCCCACATATCTAACATATAATGTCCTGGGAAAGCCAGAGGCAATCCTAGAACTTCTAACAGATAAATAAAGCTTAAAACATAACTAAACCATAAAGAGAAAACAGGCAACTAGCTTAGGGTCTTCAGAGCTATCTAAAACTCCCCTTTTTAACTCCTCCAAACCTTCCAACCACCAACGGAACCCAATGCAACAAACACAATTATTACAAACAGAGAAATCACAAATAGAATTCAAATATAGCAGATAATCGAGTAGCATTTAGTTATGCAATTACTTAGGCAATCCAAACAAGACATATAGATGCATATGATGCATGCCTGTCCTAGTGGCTGATGAGTCTCATCTGTCGGTTGCAAAGCCAACCCGACATGTCCTGGTAGCTAACCATTGGACAGAACACTAAACACGGAGCAAGTGGGACCACGCCACAACCCTTGCATCTTACCCGCATACCCGGAACAGGGGACAACTTCACCTTGCCTCTTACCCAGGCAGTGTTACTTTTTCGGCCCGGAGCAAGCGGCAACAAAACACAGCCCTTGTGTTTTACCCGCAGCCTTATCCGGAGCAAGTAGATAACACCACTGCGTCTTACCCGGAGTCACATATATAAACATAGTTTCATTATCATTACCATTCGTTCATTCATTCATTCATTTATTCTCAAACCATACCCGGAGCGAGTGGTTATTTCCCATCGCCTCTTACCCGGCACCTCTATCTCATTCAATCATACGCATATACATAGTCCATTCTAACAGATAATTCTTCTCATTCCTTGACCAATAACATTCTCATTAACAATTATTAGCAATCAACAATACTAACCATTCTCAACAACTATAATAATTCTCAACATTAATCATAACTCATCATAATATCCCCTTTCATCGCCCATAAGTTACCTCCTTCCCTAGCTTCCTCTCAATTACTATACAGTCTATATTGATATAAGAATTGAAGGATGAAATTGGGGTTTATAAGCATGAAACAACATCCCGGAAGGTTACAAGCTTGTTGGGAATGTGAAAGACTTGAAAACAGAAGCTTTAGAAAAGAACAGGATCATGTGCATATGCATAGGAGTGTGTGTGCGCACGCCCAAAAGCATTTTCAGAAAGTGTGCGTGCGCACAGGCTTGTGCGTACGAACAGAAAGTTAAATTTCCAGGGTTGAGTGCGCACACAAGGTGTGCTAGTGTCATCAACAGATTGACATTCCCGACATGTGCGTACGCACAGGTTTGTGCGTACGCACAGCTTCAAAAATCTATGGGGTGTGCGTGCGCACACAACCCAGAAATCACAAATTCTGCAGAATTTGCAGAATTTAGATTTTTTGCCCAAATATCCAACGATCATATCTCCTTCCACAAAATTCATATTTCAACCAAATTTAAACCATTTTAAAGCTTATGAAATTATCTTTCATTTGATATAAAAATCATCAATTTTCAAAAACAATAGCTCAAGATATGATCCGTTGAAGTTCGTCAAAATCTCAATTTTACCAAAGTTCATCATTTCAAACATTCAAAACTTACACTTCCAATTTCATCACAAACCAACCAAACTCAACTATCCCAGCATCAAACATCTCTAACCTCTCATCCAATCATTAACCCACCAAATTTTTCCATATTTAGCCACATTTCAAATCAATAATCTCAATTTACATTCAACACTCTATGATTCAACTTTCCAAGCATTTATTCAAGTTATCAATCATCATGAACATACACATATCAATGTCATACATCCAATCCTACTCACCAACACAGACCTCAACCTTACCATCAATTAAACATAATAGTTCATATCCCATACAATATCACATGCTTTATCAACCATTATCACCATTACTCATAAATTCCACTCAATCCAAATCATCCAAACAATTACATCAACATTTCATAATCCACCAAGATACATACATAATAACACAACTCACATCATCCATAAACCACATCAATATTTCCAAATCTTATCCTAGGGCCACTAGCCTACGTTTTCACAACCACATTACATTTTAGATACAGGAAACCGAAACCATACCTTGGCCGATTCCCCGCTCAACCCGAAATACTTTCAATTTCACTTTTCCTCAAGCTCTTGGGGCTCCAACACCACCAAACTCAGATTTTCAGCAGCACAACTCCACTTCCAAGCCTTTCCAAGACTTTAATCAAGCTCTAATTTGACAATTTCAACTCTAATTCAACATAAACTTAACTAGTTCATACAATTGAATAATTTTAACACTAGGGCACATGAAATTGGACAACCACAAGGGTTTAGAACTTTCTTACCTTTACCCACTGATCCTTGAGCAATGCCCACAAGGAATCAAGTCTAGTGAACCCCTAAAACATGAAAATCATCAAGGAATTGAGTTCTTCAAACCTTAAACCCGAAATTGATATACCAGCAGAAATGGAGCTAGGAAAATACAACTTACTTATAGTTTTTTTTAGATATAATTAAAGAGCTCGACGAGCCCGACGCGTGATCACAAACAGCTCGTCAATCGAAGCTCCGGATCAAAAGTTATGATCAATTGAAGATAACCAAGGGTTTATGTTTCATAGAGTCCTCTTCCTCCTCTTCTCCAAATGCTTCAGCGTGTTTTTGCTGAAGGAGAGAGGAAAGCATGGCCCATTTAATGTGTCTTGGCTGAATGGGTTAGGCGTTGGGCCCATTTTGGGCCTGGTTTCAACCGGTTTGGCCCGTTCGGCCCAATCTTGGGCCGATTTCTTTAAAACTAGTGTCGAAATTCTCATTTTAATTTTCTCTATCATATTAGACCATAAAAAAAAACTTATTTCTTATTTTCTAGAATATATTTTAATTTATGGGTTAATTTATCATTAATTAACCTGGTTTTACATTCTACCCACCTAAATGGGAATTTTTCCCACAAAATTCTAATTCAATTTCCTGTAAATAGGTGAGAGTAGTCTGTCCCCATTTCTAATTCAAGTTCTTCGGTGCGCTTGTCCATTCTGACTTGATTTTCAAGTCACCTCTCTAATAAGACTTCTTTTCCTCAGAGTTTCTTACGTTTACGTCATCAATTTTAATTGGGGCCACTCGAAACTTCATATCATTTTTTAATTGAACTGGTTTAAATTGCTCTAACACCTCAGACGGCCCATCGTCCTCGAATTAATCTCCTTTAGGTCGATCGTTCTTCTCTTACCGGTTGCCGAAGCAGTTTCCAAGAATACAGAGCGTTCTCTCTTAAACTCTCTAGGCTCACTCCGTCAATATGCTTAACTTTTATGTCAGCTTTTCATAGTGAGAATCTTAAATTGCCTTTTTCATTGTCTCGAATATCAAACTCAGGGACTACGGTACTTGATACTTCCAGTTTCAGATCAATACAAAAGGCATCTAGCGTAATGTGAAATTCCACCTTCTCCTTGGCGTATAGTCTCGTTAATACCTCCGATAATTAGTTTGCTCTGATGGATGAAATGGACTTCGTCACTAGTTCCATGATTATATAACATCATCACCTTCTGTCCTAGACCTCGGCAATATATTCCAAAATTAATGGCTATCCTTGCTCACCTTAAGTGTAAAACCTTCAATGGTTGCAGCATTTCGAATGGTTTCTATTGGTTACTTTCTATTTCCTAACATGTCGACTACATAATCACACGTGCTGCCACGTCATTTCATCAAGCCACCCAAAATGTCTTCTTTGGATTCATGACAAATTTCAGTAATTACAGGGTGAATAAAAACTTCGCTCTTGTAGGCTTCATATAACAGTTCAGGTGTCAACTTTTGACATTAGGCACACTAACCTCTTCCTATACCTTCAATTTTGTCCCTCCATTCCTCCAAATTTCTCTCTTGTCTTCCTCCATCTCTGCTTGATTTTCTCGTTTAATAGACTTCAATATCCTTGATAGCTCCTTATCATCCTTGGTCATACAAGCAATACTCAGAGATTTTCTGCTCAGGTGTCCGTCATCGCTTCCCGAAATTGTGTTTGCACGCATCCTAAACCCCCTTTTTGCAAGGCATCGCAATCATTTCACGTAGTTTACTTAAGTTCGGGCATCATGAATACTGGCACTGATATTAATCTTCCTTTCAAGGTTTGAAAGCCTTCATCGTATCTAGGTGTCCAGCAAAAGGTACATCCTAAAGTGTTAACTTAACCGTAGGTAATATGGTTGTCAAGAATTAAGGCTCCAAAATTCTTCGTAGTGCCACAGGCGTTCAAAAGTCTTGCTATAGGGAATTATCATTTTAATGGTTTCATCTAGGAGTTGTACGTGACGAAAAATTCAGGAAGAGTTAATTTCCAAAAGAATGTTAGGTTCAAATTGACGAACGAACAACCCGAAGGGTGTTCACAAGAAATCAAAAGAAAGTCTTGCATATGATCAAACAGAGCTATACCAAAATAATGAAATGTATAAGAAGAGGGATCAATGTGCATCTCAAGTTAAAAGCTCAAATTAAGAACCTTCGGTAGAAGGATCAGAGCGTATAGGACCAAAGGAATCTCAGCTGATTTTGAAGTATACGATTTGCGAATGAGAGTAACTCTACTCACAATGAGTTTCCCAGATTCAAGGATTACGCTGCTATACCAAGACAAGCTCAAACTCATTTTAGGAAAACACAAGATTCGTGTGCGAGAAGGGTAAAACTAGAAAAATGCTCAAGTCATTTAAGAAGTCCAGATAAAGTTTCAATGCAGGTTTCAAAAGAAGATTAGATCGGTTCGCTCAGACTCCGTTGGCACACTTCCCTTCGCATTAAGCCTTCTGCTGTTCTCTTCCTTCTTCACTGGCATAACCGGTGCTCGTCACAGGAAAACACTTAGTCGGATAGTTTTCACTTCTAACACTCCGTTCAACTCGATCCTAGGTTCTATCGATGATAATGGGGTCTTCGGTTGCGGTACGATCAAAACTGATCTAGCTTCCTGGACTAAGCCTATCGCAAAGCTCGCTTTCTCTCCGAGATGGAGATTCTCGTATACTTTCAGGATTGTCTCAGAAACTCTCTCGCAATAGCGATTTGGTCTCATCCTCACTCACTTCTCAAACGACTAGCAACTAAAGGTTAAATCCGTTCCATTCTTCATCCTCGTAGCTCACTGTCGTTGGGTTTCAAACAATAACTCCGCACAGTCCTCAATACCTCCGATCCCTTATATATAATCTAACCCGCTTTCACTGCGTCACTCTGATTTGTTTGTTTTAAAGAATTTGTCATTTAATGTCACTACCCATGTAGCACCCTTACGTTGGTTCTAAGTTAATTACCTTGGATCCTAATTTGTCTCTTCTATCTTAAGTACAAATAAACGCAATGTCACAACATTCTAAAGCATAATTGAAATTAAATTAGCGGTTTCGCGATTACCTCCACCTCATGGTGACCAACTGGCACCCTAAGTTCTCCCTTGTGGACAGTTCCAGGACATATGCCCAGGACGACCACACTTATAGCATAAGGCCGAACCAAAACGACAAGGCCTATTCGGGTGATGGCTTCCGCATCTCTGACAACTTGGACCATTTGACGCAGCCGCTGACTGTTTTCCCTTTTTCTTGAATTTTTGGCCCCTTGGTGCGAAGTTCTGATTATGTTTCCTTTGGTGCAATTCCTGACCATCATTTCTTTTCAAAGCAGCCTTCTTTAAACACTCTTTTGCAACCCTACTCTTGTGTACCAAGTCTGAGAAAACTCTGATCTCCATCGGTCCCACTGAACTTAGTATATCGCTCCGGATTCCTCCTTCATATTTGATGCATTTCCATTCCTCAAAGTCTCCCGGAGTACCCTGACAAATCTTGGAAAATCGATATAATTCCTCAAACTTGTTTGTGTATTCGGCTACAGACATTTGACCCTGCTTTAATTGTAACAACTCAAGCTCCTTAGCTGTCCTGACCAATTTGGGGAAGTACTTTTTGTAGAATTCCAATTGTAAGGCATTCCAAGGTATTGCAACATCGTCTTGTTGCAGCAGGCGTCGCGTACCCTGCCACCAATGCTGGGCTTCACCTGTTAACTGATAAGTTGCAAATTCAACACGCTGATTTTCAGGGACTTGTTGTGCTTGTAAAGCCTGTTCCATCGCCTGAAACCAGTTATCTGCCTCTGTGGGGTTCGTCGTCTCTCTAAAGATGGGCGGGTTTACCTTCAGGAAAGTCGCTAAGGTCATTGGCCCCTTTCTTCCATCACCACCATTCCCATTACCGGCTTGATTGCCCAATGCCGCAGCCGTAGCCTGCATAGCCGCAGCCGTAGCCTGCATAGCAGCAGCCATGTTCTCTAGGCCAGTCATAAAGTTCGTGGGATTATTCTCAAGTTCCGTGTTACTAGCCCTATCTCTCCCTCGACCGTGATCGCGCCCACGAGTTGCCATTTGGTTCCTGCTCACACCAAGCAAGCGATATCAAGGTGATCAATCTCAATATCGCAGGTCTAGTGCTTCAAAGTTCCAAATGCATGCTCGTGAACTTTATGCTATGTATATCACGCAGATATCCTAAATAGCACATAAACATGACTCAGAGTATGCTCAGAAGCATAGTCAGTCTGTTCCTTAGGCTCTACAGGAACGAACTGCTCTGATACCATAATGTAACACCCTACCACACAAAGTCTTACACCTAGGATGTAAAACAGAGGTAGCGAGGCACTACGACCTCTAAAATAAAAATTTTATATATATAATATAGTGAAAAAGATTTATAACTAGGAGCCTCTGAAGAAAAGGTTAAAGCAAAAACTGTTAAATTGAAAAGCGCAACAACCCACGTACTGTAACGTAAGCAGGATAGAGCAAGCTAACGAATTTATATACTAGGAGTTCCAAAACACATGTAACAAAACTCAAGACTTGGCTCGCGAAGATAAACCGGTCCAAGCACATAGTTATACATATATAGATATATATAGGAAAACCCAAAAGAAAACCCAAAAATACAGAGTCACAAAACCTGAATCTCCAGATCACCTCTAAGAGGAATAAATACAGCATATATATAACAGGTGGAGATATTAAGTATCTAAACAAATACATATAACTAAAATAAACTCAAAAGGTAAAGATCTTTGCAACATCAGAAGCTTCCAGCTTGCTTCAGTGAGGTACCGCCTGCCTTACATCTGAAAACCACAAAACCCGCATGGGTGAGAACCGGAGGTTCCCAGCATGGTAACAGTGCCCACATATCTAACATATAATGTTCTAGGAAAGCCGGAGGCAATCCTAGAACTTCCAACAGATAAATAAAGCTTAAAACATAACTAAACCATAAAGAGAAAACAAGCAACTAGCTTAGGGTCTTTAGAGCTATCTAAAACTCCCCTTTTTAACTCCTCCAAACCTTCCAACCACAGATGGAACCCAATGCAACAAACACAATTATTACAAACGGAGAAGTCACAAATAGAATTCAAATAGAGCAGATAATCGAGTAGCATTTAGTTATGCAATTACTTAGGCAATCCAAACAAGACATATAGATGCATATGATGCATGCCTGTCCTAGTGGCTGATGAGTCTCATCTGTCGGTTGCAAAGTGATAAACCCTGATTTTGTGGTTTATCTTGTACTTATTTTGGGGGATTTTATCACCTTTTTCCACATTTATTCAATGAAATAGCATGATTTTGCAATTCTCCCTTGATTTGTGCTTAAATGTGAAAACATGCTTTTTAGGCCCTAAAATTGGTGATTTTAATTCACTTTAATTCCATTCGATGCCTTGATATGTTTGTTGAGTGATTTCAGGTTCATAAGGCAAGTATTGGATGGAAGAAGTGAGGAGAAAAGCATGCAAAGTGGGAGAACTCATGAAGAAATGAAGGAACCGTAAAGTTGTCAAGCCTGACCTCTTCGCACTCAATCGACCATAACTTGAGCTACAGAAGTCCAAATGAGGCGGTTTCAGTTGCGTTAGAAAGCTAACATCAAGGGCTTTGAAATGATATAAAATTTGCCATATGTCTTCTGACGCATAGGGGCGCGCACGCGCCATGTACGCGCTCGCGCCGATGGAGCACGTGGGTCCACTAAAGAGAAATCACTCCCAGCGATTTTGCAGCTCATTTTGGGCCCAATCCAACCCATTTCTGATGCTATTGAACCCAAGGATTGAAGGAGGAATGAAACAAGTATTCATAGTTTAGTTTTCGTCATGTTTTAGGGTAGAATTCTAGAGAGAGAAGCTCTCTCTTCTCTCTAGAATTTAGGGTAGTTTAGGTTTAATTTTCTTAAATCCAATTTTCAATTCTTGTTTGGATTTAGTTTCTCCTTTTAATTTCTTGTTGCTACTACTCTATTCTTCTTAGTTCTCTTGTCAATTTTACTTTTATGTCTTTTTTTATGTTCATGAACCCTTTGTTGGATTTGGATCTTTTCTTTAATGAAATTTAATGTTTGATGTTCTTTTATTGATGATTTGAGTTGTTGAATTAATTTTCTTGCAATTGGTAGTTGGTAGATTTATTATTCTTGCACTTTCATTATGCTTTCCTTTATTACCCACCAAGTGTTTGACAAAATGCTTGGTTGGGCTTTAGAATAGATTTTGAGCATTCTTGGCTTGGAAAGAGTAATTGGGCAATCTTGAGTCATGAAAACCCAACTTATGTTGGTGATCTAGAGTTGTTAGCTAATATTGTTTCCATTGACGCTAATCTTTTGTTAATTTAATTAGTAAGTTGATTAGGACTTTTGGATTGAGATTAGCTAGTCTTATTAGACTTTCTCTCATGGAAGATAATATAATACCTTCTTCCAATATTGGAGATTACGTAATAAGATAAATTCTTGTTATTATTACAAAATAAATAAGTCTTGTTTGACTTTCTCCCTATTTGTTGGAGTTGACTAAATAAGATGAATTAATCATTGCATGACTAGGATAGAAAGCCTATATTCTCAATCCTTGCAATGAATGTCTTTCTTTATTACTTGCTTTCTTTAGTTACTTGTTTAATTTACTTTTCTTGTCATTTATTTTGTTGCCCCTCTCACCAATCAAAAACCCCCTTGCATCTTCATAGCCAATAATTGACCACTTCATTGCAATTCTTTGTGAGACGACCCGGAGTCTAAATACTTCGGTTAATTTTTATTTGGGGTTTGTACTTGTGACAACCAATATTTTTTATTGGGAGGATTGTTTGTTGGTGTAGAACTATACTTGCAACGAGAATTCATTCAATTGAGAAAATTCTATACTGACATGACAATTTTCATTCATCAAAATGGCGCCGTTGTCGGGGAGTTGCAATGGTGTTATGTTATTGAGTATTGTATATATGTTAATATGCTTCTTTGCTAGGTTTTGCTTGTTTTAGGAATTAGTTTTTGTTAGTTCTTATTAGTATTTGTTTTATTTTCTCTTGCTACTATGAATTCTCATCACTTTGGCTATGAGTTTGGTTCAAATTATGTTGTAAGAAATGGAAGCTACAATGAAGATGTGCACCAAGGATGGAACAATCAAAGATGGGAGGAGCCTCAAGGGATTGATCAACCTTCTTGGCAACCACAACCTCTGGTTTCTTATGGGTATAATTCTAATCCTAATGCATATCAATCTAATGGATGTGATGACCCTTATTGTGATTGTCAACAACCACCACCACATGCCTATGAACCACCCCTTCAACATGACTTTGAACCACCTTACTCACAAGCCCCCTATCACCAAACACCTCATTATGACCCCAACCCTTATCCATCATACCAACCACCTTATGAACCATATGAACCACACATGGAACCACCACCATTTCAACATAATTACTCTCAAGAACCACCTCCATATACACCATCTCCATACCATTACCAAAATGAACCACCTTCCAACTACAATGCCTTCCCCTCAAACAAAGAACCCTCTCTTCCACCACCGCCCTCTGATGAAGCCTCCATGTTGGAATTGAGAGATCTTGAATCTCATATCTTAAGGTGACAAGAGGAGGATAAAAAGAAGTTTAGAGAGCTAGGAGCCAAGATGGTTATCCTAGTGGAAGCCGTTAGCAATATGGCCTCCTCCCGACTAAGCCTAAGCAACCAAGGCACTCCCATTGACGAATGTGGAGAAGCACCCAAGGAGCATAGTGAGGGAGTGAGTTTAGAACTTCAAGGTGAAGAAGAGGAGTTGAAGCAAGGAGTGCAACAAGAGGAGGAAGTTAAGATAACTGAGCAGGAAGAAGTGGTTGAAGCCTTTGGAGAGGTTGACCAAGAGATGGATTCAATCATTGAAGAATTCTTATGTACAATTGAATCCTCTCCAATTGGGTTTGACATAGAGATCAAAGAAGAAGATGCACAACCTCTCATGCCCTTAGTGAGCAATGAAGAAGAAATTGAATTGGAAGCAAGCCACCAAGAGGAAGAGGTTAAAGTTGAAGAAAGTTGTAAGGAGGTGGAGGTAATCAAGGAAGAGTACAAGGGAGTGGAACTTGCAAGACCATTGGAGACGTCCCTTCCTAAGTCACCATCCAACACAACATTCAAGTGGGTAAAATTCATATCCCTAAGCTTTAATTTCTCACTTGAATATGGTCTGCTTAAGACGAATGGGCAACTTAGAGCTCTTTTGTGGAGTCAAGAGTAGGAGAGAATTGGTTAGTGGGTGGAAATACCATTCAAGGTTCCTTATGATTGGAAACTCAAAGTCTAAGTGCAATGGTTGGTATAGTTCTCAACTAAGGGTGTCTAGGAAGATGCTTTGGTGTTTACTTGAGAATTTGGATCACTTCTCACCCAATTGGAATCATGGTGATCAATTTGAAGATGGGTGTCAAAACAAAGTGTGGGATCCCGGATCGCACAAGGAAAATCAACTTTGGGAGCCCATGGTTTGTGTGGAACTCCATCAAGGCTTGGAGTTATCATCTTTGAAGACTAAAGCTTATTGGAGATTCAAGCATTGGTGGATGTTCAAGGATAGCTTCAAACACAAGCCACCTTAAGAGGAGCTCCCCATAAGTCCAACTTAAGGACAATAAACAAAAGTGCTAGGTAGGAGACAACCCACCATGGTAATATATTTTCATTTTCTCTTTTGTAAATATTGTTAGCATTATTTTAAATTCATATTTAGAGTAGTTTGTTGAGTTTATTTGGTAGTTTGATATGTTAAATAAGGTTTTAAGGTGTTTTGGGTAGCTATTTGGAGGTTTGGAATGCTTGGTTTGGTGCAAGAACTTAGAAAAATTTTGAAAAACAGAGCACCAACCCGCGCTGTTAGCGCACCTGGCGCGTACGCGCGCCTCAAGCATTTTCGAACATCCACGCGGACATGCCATGTACGCGGACGCGTGGATGCAAAAATCTCACCCCTCCATACATTGACCCGAGAGTTGCGCCTACACTGCGCCAGCACCATTCCTGAAGCACAAACCACCGACGCGTGCGCGCACCAGGCGTGTACGCGCCCTTGAAGCTAATTGCGTAATGAGCGCGCATACACGCTGTGCGTGTGCGCGCCGATAGCGTCACCTACCCTCCTGGTACATGTCCCAGAGAGTTATGTCCAGTTTGTGCCTATCCTGTGCCTACAACCCACGCGTGCGCGCACCTGGCGCGTAGGCGTCCTTTAGCCAAACTGTGCATCGGCGCGGAAGCGTGCATGACGCGTCCGCGCTGGTAAAAAAAAATTTCTTTTCTTCCATTTTCTTTTATTACATTTGCTTATTTTCATTTATTGCATTTTAATTTTGTTTTTATAGCTTGTTCTTATCTTCTTTTCTAAGTTTCTTATTTTAATAATGGTGTTGAATTCTCTTACTCAATTGTTGAGAATTTCTTGGTTAATCTTGGTGCTTCTAGACTTGTTTGATATTGATGGGTAATGAAATATTTAATTCAATGCTTAACCTTTGATGATCCTTATATTCTTTGTGCATTGATATGAGCCTACATGTCTTTCATGACCCACTCTTTCTAGTCAAACTTGATGCTTTTGAGTGCTCTTCATGCCTTGACTTTACTCTTGCATCAAGTATTAATTGATATGCCATTTGCCTATATTGCTACCTCACTCACATGCGTAGCTAACATGTAGTGAGAACCCTACTCTTAGTTGGCATTAGCCCCCGCCTATGTTCTATTGCTTTCATATCTTTGTTGTAGGCTTAATTTTCTTTCTTTTTTCTCTCCTTTGAGGTTGGCCACCAAGAAGGAAAGAAAAGGAAAAGCTTCTAAATGGGGCAACAAACAAGTCCTTCCGCACAACCTTTTGGAAGAACTCATCAATTGTAGCAACCCGTCCACATTGCTCTTCTTTGCATGCACCGAGGACGGTGCAAATTTCTAAGTGTGGGGAGGTCGTCCGACTGACTTTTATGGGTAACAACTTCCTTTTTCAACACCAAATTCTTAATTTTTGTCCTTGTTAGTTAGTTGTTGCATTGCATGATAGGTTGCATGCTAGTTAGAAATTGTACATATTTTACCACTTCTTTTTATGTTATGACTACTTGGTTAGGGTGATGATTTCTTTTCCAAGAAAAATTGTTTTTAGGGCACCCTACCAATTTGAAAAAAAAAATTTCTTATTGAACTTGCTTGAAGAATTTATTTTGGAACATGGTTTTTGAGTTAAGAACACAAGCATGTGAGTTTTGAGCCAAATTGTGTGGTTACATTATATAACCACTTATTTTCATTCTTGTGTGTATTATTCTCTCTCTATGATTGTAATCTTTGATTTGTTTGATTCTTTATGTCCATTATTCAATGTATACATGCATTTATATGATTGAGGCCATCATTTCATTTAGCTCACTTACCCAAATAGCCTACCTTTCATCAACCATTGTTAGGCAATTTTGAGCCTATTTAATCCCTTTTGTTCTTAATTTTAGCACATCACCACCCCTAAGTGAAAAACAATAAATATCCTTAATTTAGATCTTTGATTAGCTTAGGCTAGTGAGAGTGTGTATCAATTGGGTATGGGAAACTTGGGACATTGGTTGAGGTAAAAGTGTAATTTTTATTTTTGTTAAAAATATTGGGAATTGGGTACATATTATGTAAAACCATATGCATTGATACGTTTGTATATACTTTAGAAAAAAAATGATAAAGAAAAAAAATAAAAAAAAAAAGAAAAGAGAAAAAGAAATAAGAAGGGGACAAAAATGCCCCAAAGTAAAATTCAATAAAAATCAATGCATATGGAATGTTAATTAAAGAGAATGCATGAGTATGTGAAAAAAGTGAGAATCATGGGTAGCAAGGTTGTGTATTAGAATTGTATAGGTTGTTATATGTGTTAGGTGAGAGCTTAGGCTAATCAAAGATACAAATTTCAAGCTCACTTGACCATATGCATCATTACCTTTACCCTAGCCCCATTACAACCTATGAATAAGTCCTCATGATGAATGTATGCATGCATTGAATAATTGTTGATTGTTAGATGAAAAACAAATCTTGGAAAGCATGAGTAGAAGAGAATTGAGTGATCAATCCTATACACTAGAGCGACTAGAGCAGATACACTTCCGATGAGGGTTCGACAATTCCTTGTTCCCGGCTTTCATGAGCTTTCTTCTTGCAAGTCTATTTGTGCTTCATTTTGATATTCAAATTGGTACATATTCATTTGAACTTCATTTTAATATTTGAATTGGTAGGATTCATGAATCATCATACTACTTAGCCCTATATGTGCATATGTGTTCTTGGGGATTGATTTACGTTTAACCAAGTAGGTAGAAGTATTTTGCATTTAGTTGTATGCATGTAGATAGGTTTATATAGTTTCTTTGCATTGAATAAATGTTCACACCCCTTTTCTTATCCTTCTTTATTCTTAGCATGAGGACATGCTTGGTTTAAGTGTGGGGAGATTTGATAAACCCCGATTTTGTAGTTTATCTTGTGCTTATTTTGGGGGATTTTATCACCCTTTTCCACATTTATTCAATGAAATAGCATGGTTTTGCAATTCTCCCTTGATTTGTGCTTAAATGTGAAAACATGCTTTTTAGGCCCTAAAATTGGTGATTTTAATTCACTTTAATTCCATTCGATGCCTTGATATGTTTGTTGAGTGATTTCAGGTTCATAAGGCAAGTATTGGATGGAAGAAGTGAGGAGAAAAGCATGCAAAGTGGGAGAACTCATGAAGAAATGAAGGAACCGTAAAGCTGTCAAGCCTGACCTCTTTGCACTCAATCGACTATAACCTGAGCTACAGAGGTCCAAATGAGGCGGTTCCAGTTGTGTTGGAAAGCTAACATCTGGGGCTTCAAAATGATATAAAATTTTCCATATGTTGCCTGACGCATAGGGGCGCGCTCGCGCCGATGGAGCACGTGGGTCCACTAAAGAGAAATCGCCCCCAGCGATTTTGCAGCTCATTTTGGGCCCAATCCAACCCATTTTTGATGCTAATGAACCCAAGGATTGAAGGGAGAATGAACCAAGTAGTCATAGTTTAGTTTTCATCATGTTTTAGGGTAGAATTCTAGAGAGAGAAGCTCTCTCTTCTCTCTAGAATTTAGGGTAGTTTAGGTTTAATTTTCTTAAATCCAATTTTCAATTCTTGTTTTGATTTAGTTTCTCCTTTTAATTTCTTGTTGCTACTACTCTATTCTTATTAGTTCTCTTGTCAGTTTTACTTTTATGTCTTTTTTTATGTTCATGAACCCTTTGTTGGATTTGGATCTTTTCTTTAATGAAATTTAATGTTTGATGTTCTTTTATTAATGATTTGAGTTGTTGATTTACTTTTCTTGCAATTGGTAGTTAGTAGATTTATTATTCTTGTACTTTTATTATGCTTTTCTTTATTACCCACCAAGCGTTTGACAAAATGCTTGGTTGGGCTTTAGAGTAGATTTTGAACATTCTTGGCTTGGAATGAGTAATTAGGCAATCTTGAGTCATGAAAACCCAACTTATGTTGGTGATCTAGAGTTGTTAGCTAATATTGTTTCCATTGACGCTAATCTTTTGTTAATTTAATTAGTAAGTTGATTAGGACTTTGGGATTGAGATTAGCTAGTCTTATTAGACTTTCTCTCATGGAAGATAATATGATACCTTCTTCCAATTTTGGAGATGATGGAATAAGATAAATTCTTGTTATTATTGTGGTATGATTGATTAGTCTTGTTTGACTTTCTCCCTATTTGTTGGAGTTGACTAAATAAGATGAATCAATCATTGCATGACTAGGATAGAAAGCCTATATTCTCAATCCTTGCCATGAATGTCTCTCTTTATTACTTGCTTTCTTTAGTTACTTGTTTAATTTACTTTTCTTGTCATTTATTTTGTTGCCCCTCTCACCAATCAAAAACCCCCCTTGCATCTTCATAGCCAATAATTGACCACTTCATTGCAATTCCTTGTGAGACAACCCGGAGTCTAAATACTTCGGTTAATTTTTATTTGGGATTTGTACTTGTGACAACCAATATTTTTTATTAGGAGGATTGTTTGTTGGTGTATAACTATACTTGCAATGAGAATTCATTCAATTGAGGAAATTCTATACCGACATGACAATTTTCATTCATCACAAAGCCAACCCGACATGTCCTGGTAGCTAACCATTAGACAGAACACTAAACACGGAGCAAGTGGGACTACGCCACAATCCTTGCATCTTACCCGCATACCCGGAGCAGAGGACAACTTCACCCTGCCTCTTACCCAGGCAGTGTTACTTTTTTTGCCCAGAGCAAGCGGCAACAAAACACAGCCCTTGCATCTTACCCGCAGCCTTATCCGGAGCAAGTAGATAACACCACTGCGTCTTATCCGAAGTCACATATATAAATACAGTTTCATTATCATTACCATTCGTTCATTCATTCATTCATTCATTCTCAAACCATACCCAGAGCGAGTGGTTATTTCCCATCGCCTCTTCCCCGGCACCTCTATCTCATTCAATCATACGCATATACATAGTCCATTCTAACAGATAATTTTCCTCATTCCTTCACCAATAACATTCTCATTAACAATTATTAGCCATCAACAATACTAACCATTCTCAACAACTATAATAATTCTCAACATTAATCATAACTCATCATAATATCCCCTTTCATCGCCCATAAGTTACCCCCTTCCCTAGCTTCCTCTCAATTACTATACAGTCTATATTGATATAAGAATTGAAGGATGAAATTGGGGTTTATAAGCATGAAACAACATCACGGAAGGTTACAAGCTTGTTGGGAATGTGAAAGACTTGAAAACAGAAGCTTTAGAAAAGAACAGGGTCGTGTGCGTACGCATAGGAGTGTGCGTGCGCACGCCCAGAAGCATTTTCAAAAAGTGTGCGTGCGCACAGGCTTGTGCGTACGCACAGAAAGTTAAATTTCCAGGGTTGAGTGCGCGCACAAGGTGTGCTAGCATCATCAACAGATTGACATTCCCGACATGTACGTACACACAGGTTTGTGCGTACGCACAGCTTCAAAAATCTATGGGGTGTGCGTGCGCACAGGGTTGTGCGTGCGCACACAACCCAGAAATCACAAATTCTGCAGAATTTGCAGAATTTAGATTTTTGGCCCAAACTTCCAACGATCATATCTCCTTCCACAAAAGTCATATTTCAACTAAATTTAAACCATTTTAAAGCTTATGAAATTATCTTTCATTTGATATAAAAATCATTACTTTTCAAAAACAATAGCTCAAGATATGATCTGTTGAAGTTCATCAAAATCTCAATTTTACCAAAGTTCATCATTTCAAACTTTCAAAACTTACACTTCCAATTTCATCACAAACCAACCAAACTCAATTATCCCAGCATCAAACATCTCTAACCACTCATCCAATCATTAACCCACCAAATTTTTCCATATTTAGCCACATTTCAAATCAATAATCTCAATTTACAATCAACACTCTATGATTCAACTTTCCAAGCATTTATTCAAGTTATCAATCATCATGAACATACACATATCAATGTCATACATCCAATCCTACTCACCAACACAGACCTCAACCTTACCATCAATTAAACATAATAGTTCATATCTCATACAACATCACATGCTTTATCAACCATTATCACCATTACTCATAAATTCCACTCAATCCAAATCATCCAAACAATTACATCAACATTTCACAATCCACCAAGATACATACATAATAACACAACTCACATCATTCATAAACCACATCAATATTTCCAAATCTTATCCTAGGGCCACTAGCGTACATTTTCACAACCACATTACATTTTAGATACAGAAAACCGAAACTATACCTTGGCCAATTCCCCGCTCAACCCGGAATACTTTCAATTTCACTTTTCCTCAAGCTCTTGGGGCTCCAACACCACCAACATAAACTTAACTAGTTCATACAATTGAATAATTTTAACACTAGGGCACATGAAATTGGACAACCACAAGGGTTTAGAACTTCCTTACCTTTACCCACTGATCCTTGAGCAATGTCCACAAGGAATCAAGTCTAGTGAACCCCTGAAAATATGAAAATCATCAAGGAATTGAGTTCCTCAAACCTTAAACCCGAAATCGATATACCAGCAGAAATGGAGCTAGGAAAATGCAACTTACTTACAGTTTTGTTTCGATAGAATTGAAGAACTCGACGAGCCCGACCCGTGGTTGCAAACGGCTCATCAATCGGAGCTCCGGATCAAAAGTTATGATTAATTGAAGATAACCAAGGGTTTATGTTTCATAGAGTGCTCTTCCTCCTCTTCTCCAAATGCTTCAGCGTGTTTTTGCTGAAGGAGAGAGGAAAGCATGACCCATTTAATGTGTCTTGGCTGAATGGGTTGGGCCTTGGGCCCATTTTGGGCCCGGTTTCAACCGGTTTGGCCTGTTCGGCCCAATCTTGGGCCGATTTCTTTAAAATTAGTGTCGAAATTCTCGTTTTAATTTTCTCTATCATATTAGACCATAAAAAAACTCATTTCTTATTTTCTAGAATATATTTTAATTTATGGGTTAATTTATCATTAATTAACATGGTTTTACAATGATAATTTTCATACTGTCATAGCGTGTGCAACAAAACTCATTAGGAGCTCAGTTTCAATATGTGTATACTCACGAGAAGTTCAGGGAAGTCCAAGCACAATTCAGAGGAAAGGTGAATTGCACCACAAGATCAACGCACTTCGCTCTACGTTATACAGTATATGAAGTTGTAGAACAGGTTTCTAACTCAACATTCAACAAGTTTGCGGTTACATACGACAACATATCAGCTGAAGTTAAAAGCCAGTGCTTATTATTCGAGTCAAGAGGGATATTATGCCATCATTCTCTGAGCGGATTAATCTTTGAGCAGTAAATAAAGTATCACTAAGAAATATATTAGAAGGATGGAGTAAGAACGTAAAGAGGAGGCACACACATATCAAAACCAGCCACGACGAGCCTCTGTTGGAGCCAAGAAGCAAGAAATTTGACAATTTAGTATTTCGATCACAAAATATCTGTGAATTTGTATCAGAATCTGAGGAATTGACTGTGATTCTGCATTGCAGTTATGATAATGCTATGGTTGAGATGCAAGAATACAAAGCCAAAAGCAAAGGAAAATGTTCGTTATCTCACAAAGATGCTTCCTTGGAAGATAATAACGAGCTTCAAAGTCCTCGACGCGTGAGAACAAGAGGATGTCCCAAAAATAGGCTGGGATCAAAGATGGAAAAACAGATTGCAAATGCTTCAAAGAAAAAGAAAATGAAAGCTCTAAGTGAGGTAAAAGTGATGTTCTTTAAATACGAAAAATTGATTTTATTTTTGTTAATAGTTTTGCTAATATATTATTTATTTTTTGAAGTTGAACCTTTTTTATGGTGGTTCAGTGGTGCAGTCAAATTCTAGTCAATATCATGGATATGTTATGAATTATCAGTTCAGAGATTCAGTAGCATAGCATAATTTTTTCGATGTAGCTTGACAATATTTCAGTGTATTGCAAAACATTTTCGGTGTATTCCGCATGCTCTTATTTTTTTATATTTTCTTGTTTTGTTCCATTTTTGACATGTTGCTGTTTGTTTGGAAATTAGTGTCTTGAACTATCTGAAAAGATTTGTTTGTTTTAAATATACGATACATGGATAAATCAATACTTAAGGAAGGTAACAATTCAAATTACCCCTGAGAATTACTTTCAACCTAGAGAATTCGATGTTTATCTGATTAACTTTTGGTGTATTCGAAAATTAATTTGGCGTATAATAGAATTCTTGATCTTTTCCTGTAATTTTTTGAACCTGGATTCATTCAAATTTACAGCATTTCAATACAGTATAGACAGGTTCATAGAAAATTATGTAGTGTCAATATAAAGATACAATCTACAATATCAAACTATCTACTATCAATATCTCAATGTACAATAAGGACTAAGTAGTGTAGCATATGGCTTGGATAGTCTGATTGCTTCATATTCTTCAATGGCTTTATCTCATACTCAATTTATTTCGTCAAATAGAATGGCTGAAGCATATTCTACTCTGAAATGATTAATTTGATCCTACAGTTTAAAGAAATTTCTTTATTAAAGTCTATTAATTTAGTAATAGAGACTTATTTATTTTTAAAGATAGTTACCTGTTTCCAATTCTTCCACGAATATTTTCCTGTTTTGATCTTTTTTGGATCAATTAACTCCAGCCATTTCATAACGTATATTGCACAATCGTAGGTAAAAGCAAGAATAAATTAACACAATAAAATAGTAGAGTAAGAGAAAACATAATAAAATTTATTAAATAGAAAGATTTGATATCTTGTCCGCTGCCCACTGATGTTGATGTTTGGTGCTTCGACACTCTCATCCTTTTCTATCAAAGCTTCTCCTCCAGCAAACACCCTCAATTTTGAAATGATAAATCCCTAAAAACCAAAACAAGGCAAGTATAATTTCAACCTTCCGAATTTGATGTTTATTTCAATATTTTTCGGTATATTCGGAAAGCAATTCAGTGTATTATAGTATTTATTCTTCTTTTTCCATAGAACTACAAGTGCACTTTATTTCAAATAGACAGAAACAAGAGAATTTGTAAAAGGAACATAAATTTGTATCAAATAGACAACGTACAACAAATTTATTGATTGTTGTTCTCTCTTTCGTAAGAGCTTGTTTTTTATTGGGTTAAGGACATGACATTTTTTTCTTTTCAACATCCGCTATCCATAATCACCAATGCCCCCATAGCAAATCGGGGAAAATATCTAAAATTTCACCAGAGAGAACAATTTTTTAGCGATTTAATTACTCTGTTGGTCCCTATAGTTCGCAAAATTTTAAATTAGTTCTCTATACTTTTTTTCCTTTTAATTGGCTCCTTGCACTAAATTTTTTTTCAATTAGGTCCCTCTTAGCAGTAATTGGCTTAATTTTATAGGGACCCAACTAAAAAAAAATTGGTGCAGGGACCCAAATAAAAGAAAAAAAAAGTGTAGGGACCCAATTAAAAAAATATTTTGGTTCAAGGACTCAATTAAAAGGAAAAAAATACAGGGACCTAATTACAAATTTCATGAAACCATAGGGACCAACAGAGTAATTAAACCTTTTTTAGCTTAATTTCTACATAATGTAAGAATTATTTAAGAAACTTTATAAATCAAAGCTTACAAACGGATGGGATGCAAGCTTCTTCTTGTCCAAAAATGGGAGGTGGTCCTTATAGTCTTCAACCCGGAAGGACTTCTTAGTTTTTGGATGAAGGAAGTTGTCCTCATAACTCGACAATGCATAATTCTACAAAATTTGTATAACACCGAAAGAATTTGTTATAACAAACAATATATTTTAAAAATACACCAAAATTTTAATGTATTACAACTTACAATAATATCAGGGAGCAGACAGTATATGAGTTTCTGAAATCTTTCAAATTTTCTGGTGTTTAGAATTTGGCAAATTGCCGAGACAACCTACGACGACTAATAAGAAAATCATTAACGTTATTCAACAATTACTAAACTTTCGACATCAAATTCAGCTTTTAAAGATTCAAAGTTCATTCTTCTGATTTCCAATTGTTTTTCATGCTTCAACAAAAAAATTGTCTCCCACCCATTGGTGCTATCATCTTGATAAGTCTCGATATTTGTCACCCAATAAAAGTATTTCTCCTTAAGTTCATCTGATATTTGCTTCTGCCTCACGGGAGTTTTGAATTTGTCGAGGAAGCTCATTATAGGCTGCACTTTTCTAGAGAGGAACTTTTATCTCTAGCTAAATTTAAAGCTGCTGCAACCCCAGAATCTATGACATCCACTAATTCTTCCAAGTCTTCAACCAATATTGGGCTGTCCTGAGTTTTCCCCCTAACAGCTTATGGTTCATCCTCTTTAGAAAGTGTAGCCTCCTTACTTGATTGAGTGAATCAAAGGCTGAATGATGATGCAGGAAAGTCATTTTTCAAGGAAACATTGGCAACAATTATTATTGCATCAGTCACTCTTTGAAGGGGTGGTTGTTGAGGTTTTTGTTGTATAACAGCTTATTAAAGTTGTGGGGGACTTCAGAATTACAAAAATAGAATTTAATTAATATAATCAAACCAAGTGCACCTTAATTCTCATGAAATACAAACTAAAGACACCAAAATTTAAAAAGATATGCAACTCAATAAAATAAGAACAAAAATGACAGTAGAAGCACAAAATGGACAAAATCAATATTCTTTTGCTTAGTTACAGCAGAAAGAGCACAACAACATCAAGTGCACCTCAATTAATAAGAAATACTTACGCATTAGTAGTTTCTTCTTCTATATATCCCTCTCCAGGTAAAGTTGCAGCAGTTTGTTGAGTTTGGGAGGGCTTGAAGCATGAGCAAATACTTGAAGTAGGACTCTAAGAAAAAGAAAAAAGAAATAGTTAATATGGCATAAACAATCAAGTGCAAATGGTTAACTCAATGAAATAGAACATTGAAAGTGAGTTGGAAAACTCACATGTCCAATGGTTCTTATTCAGAATGAGTTTGTTTCGGAAGAACAATGGTTTGTCCTTTAGGATTCTCATTAATTATTGCTTCCTGAACAGGAGTTAGTTCCTTGAATGATTCTTCCTGTTCCGCGAACCTGAAATACACCAAAATCACATCACAACTACACCACAAGCATTGAAGAAAAACATAACTTCTTTTGCATGAGAACGTTGGTGCACGAATTGTAAATCACACTTTTTACAACTCGTACCACTAACCATCAAGTGCACTGGGTCGTCCAAGTAATACCTTACGTGAGTAAGGGTCGAATCCCACGGAGATTTTTGGCTTGAAGCAATCTATGGTTATCTTGTAATTCTTAGTTAGGATATCAATTATAATTATCAGTTTGGATTGCAAAAAATAAAAGAGCATGAATTAAATACTTATTATGCAGTATTGGAGAATATGTTGGAGTTTTGGAGATGCTTTGTCTTCTGAATCTCTGCTTTCCCCATGTCTTCTTCTTCACACACGCAAGGTTCCTCCTATGGCAAGCTGTGTGTTGGTAGATCACCATTGTCAATGGCTACCATCCGTCCTCTCAGTGAAAATGGTCCAGGTGCACTGTCACCGCATGGCTAATTATCTGTCGGTTCTCACTCATGCTGGAATATGATCCATTGATCCTTTTGCGTCTGTCACTACGCCCAACCCTTGTGAGTTTGAAGCTCGTCACAATCATTCAATCCCTGAATCCTACTCGGAATACCACAGACAAGGTTTAGACTTTCCGGATTCTCAAGAATGCTACCAATGGATTCTAGCTTATACCACGAAGATTCTGATTAAGGAATCCAAGAGATACTCATTCAATCGAAGGTAGAACGGAGGTGGTTGTCAGGCACGCATTCATAGGTTGAGAATGGTGATGAGTGTCACAGATCATCACATCCATCATATTGAAGTGCGAATGAACATCTTAGATAGAGACAAGCGTGTTTGAATAGAAAACAGAAATAATTGCATTAATTCATTGGGACACAGCAGAGCTCCTCACCCCCAGCAATGGAGTTTAGAGACTCATGCCGTCAAAGAGTACAAAGTTCAGATCTAAAATGTCATGAGGTACAAAATAAATCTCTAAAAGTTGTTTAAATACTAAACTAGTAACCTAGGTTTATAGAAAATGAGTAAACTAAGATAGATAGTGCAGAAATCCACTTCTGGGGCCCACTTGGTGTGTGTTGGGGCTGAGGCTTGAGCTTTACACGTGCCTAGGCTATTTCTAGAGTTAAACGCCAGGTTGTAACCTGTTTCTGGCGTTTAACTCCAACTTGTAACCTGTTTCTGGCGTTTAACACCAGAATGCAACATGGAACTGGCGTTGAACGCCAGTTTACGTCATTTATCCTTGAGCAAAGTATAGACTATTATATATTGCTGGAAAGCCCTGGATGTCTACTTTCCAACACAATTGAGAGCGCTCCATTTGCACTCTTGTAGCTCCAGAAAATCTATTTCAAGAGCAGGGAGGTCAGAATCCAACAGCATCTGCAATCCTTTTTCAGCCTGAATCAGATTTTTGCTCAGCTCCCTCAATTTCAGCCAGAAAATACCTGAAATCATAGAAAAACACACAAACTCATAGTAAAGTACAGAAATATAAATTTTGCCTAGAAACTAATAAAAATATACTAAAAACTAACTAAAATATGCTAAAAACTACATGAAATTACCCCCAAAAAGCGTATAAAATATCCGCTCATCACAACACCAAACTTAAACTGTTGCTTGTCCCCAAGTAACTAGATAAATAAAATAGGATAAAAAGAAATCGAGAAGCAATAATATCTCAGAGTTTTATGTGAATCTCAGATTCTAATTAGATGAGCGGGACTAGTAGCTTTTTGTTTCCGAACAGTTTTGGCATCTCACTTTATCCCTTGAAATTCAGAATGATTGGCGTCCATAGGAACTTAGAATTCAGATAGTATTATTGATTCTCCTAGTTTAGTATGTTGATTCTTGAACACAGCTACTTTATGAGTCTTGGCCGTGGCCCTAAGCACTTTGTTTTCCAGTATTACCACCGGATACATAAATGTCACAGACACGTAATTGGGTGAACCTTTTTAGATTGTGACTTAGCTTTGCTAAAGTCCCCAATTAGGGGTGTCCAGAGTTCTTAAGCACACTCTGTTTTTGCTTTGGACCTCGACTTTAACCGCTCAGTCTCAAGTTTTCACTTGACACCTTCACGCCACAAGCACATGGTTAGGGACAGCTTAGTTTAGCCGCTTAGGCCAGGATTTTATTCCTTTTAGACCCTCCTATCCATTAATGCTCAAAGCCTTGGATCTTTTTTACCCTTGCCTTTTGGTTTTAAGGGCTACTGGCTTTTTCTACTGCTCCTTCTTCTTCTCTTTTTTTTTTTTGCTGCTTTTTCTTGCTTCAAGAATCAATTTCATGATTTTTCAGATCATCAATAACATTTCTCTTGTTCATCATTCTTTTAGGAGCCAACAATTTTAACATTCATAATATTCAATATAAAAAACATGCACTGTTCAGGCATTCATTCAGAAGACAAAAAGCATTGCCACCACATATAGATAATTAGAATTTTCCTTATTAAGAACTCGAAAAAATATTGCCTCCTTATTCTAAAAAAAATCTGCTATTTTATTCATGTTTGATGATGATGAGAAAAATAAATTATAGCTTAATTGGAGATAAAATCAAAATAGAGATACTAATTACTACTACTCATATATAACTTTTAAGGTAAATTTCTAATAAGAACAATTATCACAGAGTTAAAGCTAAGATTAGAACTCAACAACCTTGAATTTGGGAGGTGGATGCCTCTTTAGTCTGTGGAGTGCTTGTTTGCAATTTTGTAAAGCTCACAAGCAATCAGCTGATGAACTTCCACTTCTTTTTCCAGCATAATGCAATGAATCATTACTGCTCTTCTGATGGTGACTTCAGAGCGGTTGCTAGTGGGCAATATAGAGCGCCCAATGAAGTCCAGCCAGCCTCTGGCGACTGGTTTGAGATCTCCTCTTTTGAGTTGGTTCGGGGCACCCTTTGTGTTGGTTGTCCATTTAGCTCCAGGGAGACATATGTCCTCTAGGATTTTGTCCAAGTTCAGGTTTGATCTCATCATTCTCCTATTAAAGAAGTCTGGGTCATCTTGCAGTTGAGGCAGCTTGAAGATCTCCCTTATTTTATCAGGGTGGGTGTGAACAATCTTCCCTCTGACCAGAGTTCTATACTCATAGAATGTGGTTCTTGCTATTCTCTGCCTGTCCGTCTGCCACAGATTTGCGTAGAATTCATGAACCATGTTTCTTCCCACCTTTGTTTCAGGATTAGCTAGGACTTCCCAGCTCCTGTTTCGAATTTGCTCTTGGATCTCCGGATATTCGTCTTCTTTCAGATCGAATTTAACTTCTGGGATCACTAACCTTAGACCCATTATTTTGTAGTAATGGTCTGAATGTTCTTTGGTTAAGAACTTCCCTTGATTCCAAAGTGGTTTTGGAATATTCTCTTTCTTGCCTCTTGAGTTGGTTTGTTTTCCCTTAGGAGCCATGATCTTAGTGGGTATTAGCTTAGTGATCACGGATCAACACACCAAACTTAGAGGTTTGCATGACCTCAAGCAAAAGAAAAGAAAGGAGAGGGATATGAGGAGAGCTGGTGCACGAAATTGTGATCTCCAGGATCGAACAAATCCTGGTAATGGCTCCAAAGCTTGGTGCTCTGATCTTAATTCATAATTGTCACAACTTCGATACAACTGACCAGCAAGTGCACTGGGTCGTCCAAGTAATACCTTACGTGAGTAAGGGTCGAATCCCACGGAGATTGTTGGTATGAAGCAAGCTATGGTCACCTTGCAAATCTCAATCAGGCAGATTTAAACATGATATTTTATTAGATTCAAATAAACAATAAAAGGGATAGAGATACTTATGTAAATCATTGGTAGGGATTTCAGATAAGCGAATGGAGATGCTTTTCGTTCCTCTGAACCTCTGCTTTCCTGCCATCTTCATCCAATCCGTCTTACTCCTTTCTATGGCTGGCTTTATGTGATACATCACCACTGTCAAGGGCTACTTTCGGTCATCTCACGGGAAAATGATCCAATGCCCTGTCACGGCACGGCTAATCGTCTGGAGGCATCACCCTTGTCAATGGCTTCATCTTATCCTCTCAGTGAATAATCTGCTCACGCACCCTGTCACGGCACGGCTATTCATCTGTCGGTTCTCGATCATGCCGGAATAGGATTTACTATCCTTATGCGTCTGTCACTAACGCCCTGCAATCGCGAGTTAGGAGCTCGTCACAGTCATTCAATCATTGAATCCTACTCGGAATACCACAGACAAGGTTTAGACCTTCCGGATTCTCTTGAATGCCGCCATCATTCTAGCTTACGCCACGAAGATTCTGGTTAGGAGATCTAAGAGATACTCATTCTAGCTTAATTCATGTAGAACGGAAGTGTTTGTCAGGCACGCGTTCATAAGGGAGAAGGATGATGAGCGTCACACATAATCATCACCTTCATCACGTTCTTGGATTCGAATGGAATCTTAGAAGCGAAATAAGAAGAATTGAATAGAAACAGTAGTACTTTGCATTAATCTTTGAGGAACAGCAGAGCTCCACACCTTAATCTATGGAGTGTAGAAACTCTACCGTTAAAAATACATAAGTGAAAGGTCCAGGCATGGCCGAGATGGCCAGCCCCCTATTGTGATCTAAGATAGCATACAACTGATCAAAGATATCTAATACAATAGTAAGAGGTCCTATTTATAATAAACTAGCTACTAGGGTTTACATAAGTAAGTATTTGATGTATAAATCCACTTTCGGGGCCCACTTGGTGCGTGCTTGGGCTTGGACTTGAGTGTTACACGTGCAGAGGCCATTTGTGGAGTTGAACGCCAGTTTCTGTGCCAGTTTGGGCGTTCAACTCTGGTTTTGGATCCTTTTCTGGCGCTGGACGCCAGATTTGGGCAGAAGGCTGGCGTTGAACGCCAGTTTACGTCGTCAATTCTTGGCCAAAGTATGGACTATTATATATTGCTGGAAAGCCCTGGATGTCTACTTTCCAACGCAATTGGAAGCGCGCCATTTCGAGTTCTGTAGCTCCAAAAAATCCACTTTGAGTGCAGGGAGGTCAGAATCCAACAGCATCAGCAGTCCTTTTTCAACCTCTGAATCTGATTTCTGCTCAAGTCCCTCAATTTCAGCCAGAAAATACCTGAAATCACAGAAAAACACACAAACTCATAGTAAAGTCCAGAAATGTGAATTTAACATAAAAACTAATGAAAACATCCCTAAAAGTAACTAGATCCTACTAAAAACATACTAAAAACAATGTCAAAAAGCGTATAAATTATCCGCTCATCACAACACCAAACTTAAATTGTTGCTTGTCCCCAAGCAACTAAAAATCAAATAGGATAAAAAGAAGAGAATATACTATAAATTCCAAACTATCAATGAAACATAGTTTCAATCATATGAGCGGGACTTATAGCTTTTTGCTTCTTGAATAGTTTTGGCATCTCTCTTTATCCATTGAGGTGCAGAATGATTGGCATCTATAGGAACTTCAGATTTCGAATAGTGTTATTTGACTCTCCTAGTTCAGTATGATGATTCTTGAACACAGCTTCTTTATGAGTCTTGGCCGTGGCCCTAAGCACTTTGTTTTCCAGTATTACCACCGGATACATAAATGCCACAGACACATAATTGGGTGAACCTTTTCAGATTGTGACTCAGCTTTGCTAAAGTCCCCAATTAGAGGTGTCCAGGGTTCTTAAGCACACTCTTATTTTGCTTTGGACCTTGACTTTAACCGCTCAGTCTCAAGTTTTCACTTGACACCTACACGCCACAAGCACATGGTTAGGGACAGCTTGGTTTAGCCGCTTAGACCAGGATTTTATTCCTTTAGGCCCTCCTATCCACTGATGCTCAAAGCCTTGGGATCCTTTTTATTTGCCCTTGCCTTTTGGTTTTAAGGGTTATTGGCTTTTTCTGCTTGCTTTTTCTTTTTCTTTCTATTTTTTTTTTCTTCGCCTATTTTTTTTTCTTTCTTTTTTTTTTTCTGCAAGCTTTGTTCTTTGCTGCTTTTTCTTGCTTCAAGAATCATTTTTATGATTTTTCAGATTATCAAATAACATGTCTCCTAGTCATCATTCTTTCAAGATCCAACATATTTAACATTCTTAAACAACAACTTCAAAATACATATGCAATGTTCAAGCATACATTCAGAAAACAAGAAGCATTGTCACCACATCAATATAATTAAGCTAAGTTCAAGGATAAATTCGAAACTCATGTACTTCTTGTTCTTTTTGAATTAAAACAGTTTTTATTTAAGAGAGGTGATGGATTCATAGGACATTCATAACTTTAAGACAAAGTTACTAACTACTAATGATCATGTAATGAAGACACAAACATGGATAAGCACATAACATATAAAACGAAAAAAAACAGAGAAAGTAAGAACAAGGAATGAGTCCACCTTAGTGATGTCCTTGAGCTCTTCTATGTCTCTTCCTTGTCTTTGCTGCTCCTCCTTCATTGCTTTTAGATCTTCTCTGATTTCATGAAGGATGATGGAGTGCTCCTGATGTTCCACCCTTAGTTGCTTCCAATAATTGTGTGGAAGAAAGTGAATCCCCTGAGGTATCTCAGGGATCTCTTGATTTGCAGTCAAATGTTCTACCACTGAGCTATAGACCCTTGATGGAAGCTTTTGTCTTCCCTTTCCTCTTTCTAGAGGTTTCTCTGGCCTTAGGTGCCATCAATGGTTATGGAAAAAACAAAAAAGCTATGCTTTTACCACACCAAACTTAGAATGTTGCTCGCCCTCGAGCAAAAGAAGAAAGAATAGAAGAATAAGAAGAAGATATGGAGGAGATGGATGGGAGTGTGTATTCGGCCATATGGGTGGGATTGGGTGGGAGAGAGAGAGAGATGTTGAATTTTGAAGGTAGTGGGTGTATGGATGTGAGTGGTAAATGGAAAGTAGAAGGGATGATCATGAATGGAAAGAGAGATGATGAGGTAGGTGGGGATCCTGTGAGGTCCACAGATCCTGAGGTGTCAAGGCATTTACATCCCTGCACCAATTTAGGCATGTAAAATGCCCTGGCACACAACTCTGGGCGTTCAGCGCCAGGTTGGTGCCCCTTTTGGGCGTTCAACGCCCCTTTGCTGCCATTTCTGGCGTTGAACGCCAGAACCATGCTTGTTCTGGGCGTTCAGCGCCAGGATGCTCCCATTCTGGGCGTTCAGCGCCAGAACTATGCTCTGTTCTGGCGTTTGAACGCCAGACAGATGCTCCTCCAGGGTGTGATTTTTCTTCTGCTGTTTTTGATTCCGTTTTCAATTTTTCTATTTATTTTGTGACTCCACATGATCATGAACCTAAGAAAACATGAAAAACAATAAAAATAAGAATTAGATAAACATTGGGTTGCCTCCCAACAAGCGCTTCTTTAATGTCAATAGCTTGACAGTGGGCTCTCATGGAGCCTCACAGATGTGCAGAGCTTTGTTGAGACTCTCCAACACCAAACTTAGAGTTTGACTGTGGGGGCTCTGGTTGACTCTGCTTGGAGAGAAGCTTTTTCTGCTTCCTCCCCATGGTTGCAGAGGGAGATCCTTGAGTTTTAAACACAAGGGAGTTCTCATTCCATTGAAGGAATATTTCACCTCTGTCAACATCAATCACAGCTCTTGCTGTGGCCAGGAAAGGTCTTCCTAGGATGATGGATTCATCCTCTTCCTTTCCAGTATCCAGGACTATGAAATCAGCAGGGATGTAAAGGTCTTCAACCTTTACTAACACGTCCTCTACTTGTCCATAAGCCTGTTTTCTAGAGCTGTCTGCCATCTCTAATGAGATTTTAGCAGCTTGCACCCCATAGATTCCCAGTTTCTCTATTACAGAGAGGGGCATGAGGTTTATTCCTGAACCGAGGTCACACAGAGCCTTAAAGATCATGGTGCCTATGGTGCAGGGTATTATGAACTTTCCAGGATCCTGTCTCTTCTGAGGCAATGTCAGTTGATCCAGATCACTTAGTTCATTGATGAACAAGGGAGGTTCAACTTCCCAAGCATCAATGCCAAACAATTTGGCATTCATCTTCATGATTGCACCAAGAAACTTGGCAGTTTGCTCTTCAGTGACATCCTCATTCTCTTCAAAAGAGGAATACTCATCAGAGCTCATGAAGGGCATAAGGAGGTTCAATGGGATCTCTATAGTATCTAGATGAGCCTCAGAGTTCTTTGATTCCACAGAGGGAAGCTCCTTATTGATCACTGGACGTCCCTGGAGGTCTTCCTCCTTGGGATTCACGTCCTCTCCTCTCCTCAGAGGTTCGGCCATGGCGCTTATGTCAATGGCCTTGCACTCTCCTTTTGGGTTCTCTTCTGTATTGCTTGGGAGAGTACTAGGAGGGATTTCAGTGATCCTTTTACTCAGCTGGCCCACTTGTGCTTCCAGATTTCTAATGGAAGACCTTGTTTCATTCATGAAACTTACAGTGGCCTTAGATAGATCAGAGACTAGATTTGCTAAATTAGAAGCATTTTGTTCAGAGTTCTCTGTCTGTTGCTGAGTTGATGATGGAAAAGGTTTGCTATTGCTAAACCTGTTTCTTCCACCATTATTAAAGCCTTGTTGGGGCTTTTGATCCTTCCATTAGAAATTTGGATGATTTCTCCATGTTGAGTTATAGGTGTTTCCATAAGGTTCACCTAAGTAATTTACCTCTGCTATTGCAGGGTTCTCAGGATCATAAGCTTCTTCTTCAGAAGATGCCTCTTGAGTACTGTTGGATGCAGCTTGCATTCCATGCAGACTCTGAGAAATCATATTGACTTGCTGAGTCAATATTTTATTCTGAGCCAATATGGCATTCAGAGTATCAACCTCAAGAACTCCCTTCTTCATAGGCGTCCCATTGTTCACAGGATTCCTTTCAGAAGTGTACATGAACTGGTTATTAGCAACCATGTCAATGAGTTCTTGAGCTTCTGCAGGCATTTTCTTTAGGTGAATGGATCAACCTGCAGAAGTGTCCAGTGACATCTTTGATAGCTCAGATAAACCATCATAGAATATATCCAGGATGGTCCATTCTGAAAGCATGTCAGAAAGACACTTTTTGGTCAACTGTTTGTATCTTTCCCAAGCTTCATAGAGAGATTCACCTTCTTTCTGTCTGAAGGTTTGAACATCAGCTCTAAGCTTGCTCAGCTTTTGAGAAGGAAAGTACTCGGCTAAGAAAGCCGTGACCAGCTTATCCCAAGAGTTCAGGCTGTCTTTGGGTTGAGAATCCAACCATAATCTAGCTCTGTCTCTTACAGCAAAAGGGAAAAGCATGAGCCTGTAGACTTCAGGATTTACTCCATTAGTCTTAACAGTATCACATATCTGCAAGAATTCAGTTAAGAACTGAAAAGGATCTTCAGATGGAAGTCCATGAAACTTGCAGTTCTGCTGCATTAGAGAAACTAATTGAGGTTTTAGCTCAAAGTTGTTTGCTCCAATGGCAGGAATGGAGATGCTTCTTCCATGTAAATTGGAATTAGGTGCAGTAAAGTCACCAAGCATTCTCCTTGCATTATTATTATTTTCGGCTGCCATCTCCTCTGCCTGTTCGAAAATTTCTGAAAGGTTATCTCTGGATTGTTGTATTTTAGCTTCTCTTAATTTTCTCTTTAGAGTCCTTTCAGGTTCTGGATCTGCTTCCACAAGAATGTTCTTATCCTTGCTCCTGCTCATATGACAAAGAAGAAGGCACAGAAAAATAATAATAATAATAGAGATCCTTTATACCACAGTATAGGGATCCCTTTGTGAGTGGAAGAAGAGGGGGAGATAAAGGATGTGATGTAAAGGAAGAAACACAACTGTGAGGATTGGAATGTGAGATGAGATGTTAGGACATGAATGAATAAAGAGAATGAGATGGGGGAGGAATAATTTTCGAAAATTATTTTGAAAAAGAGTTAGTGATTTTTGAAAATTGGTTTTTGAAAATTAGTTAGTATTTTTCGAAAATTTTTGAATTCAAAAATAAAAAATAAAAATAATTAGTTAATTAAAAAGAAATTTTTGAAAAAGAGGGAAGATATTTTCGAAAATTGAGAGAGAGAGAGTTAGTTAGGTGGTTTTGAAAAAGTTAAGAAACAAACAAAAAGTTAGTTAGTTAGTTGAAACAAATTTTGAAAAGATAGAAAGTTAGGAAGTTAGAAAAGATATTTTGAAAAGATATTTTTGAAAAAGATAAGATAAGAAGATATTTTGAAAAGATATGATAGGAATTAGTTTTGAAAAAGATTTGATTTTTAAAATCACAATTAATGACTTGATTCATAAGAAATCACAAGATATGATTCTAGAACTTAAAGTTTGAATCTTTCTTAACAAGCAAGTAACAAACTTCAAATTTTTGAATCAAAACATTAATTGTTTATGTTTATTTTCGAAAATTTGGTATAAAAATAAGAAAAAGATTTTTGAAAAATATTTTTTTGAATTTTTGAAAATAACTAAGAATTTTGAAAAAGATTTGATTTTTGAAAAAGATTTTGAAAAAGATAAGATTTTCAAATTGAAAATTTGATTTGACTCATTGGCAACAACTTGATTTTAAAAATTTTTGAAATAGTCAATCCAAATTTTCGAATTTGATGAGAGGAAAAGGGAAAGATATTTTTTTTTATTTTTGAAATTTTTATGAAAAACATGAAAAATATGCAATGCATGAAATTTTTTTGATCAAAACATGTGATGCATGCAAGAATGCTATGAATGTCAAGATGAACACCAAGAACACTTTGAATGTCAAGATGAACATCATAGACACAATTTTGAAAAATTTTTAATGCAAAGAAAACATGCAAGATACCAAACTTAGAATTCTTTAATGCTTACGCACTAAGAATTCAAGAATGCATATGATAAACATGAAAAGACACAAAACAAAAAATCATCAAGATCAAACAAGAAGACTTACCAAGAACAACTTGAAGATCATGAAGAACACTATGAATGCATGATATTTTCGAAAAATGCTAGATGCATATGCAAGTGACACCAAACTTATAACATGACTCAAGACTCAAACAAGAAACAGGAAATATTTTTTATTTTTATGATTTTCTAATTTTTTTGGATTTTTATTTTATATTTTTTGAAAATTAAAAGGAAAAATAAGGATTCCAAAATTTTTAATATGAATTCCAGGAATCTTGCCATGTTAGTCTAAAGCTTCAGTCCAGGAATTAGACATGGCTCACTAGCCAGCCAAGCTTTCAATGAAAGCTTCAGTCCAAAACACTAGACATGGCCAATGGCCAGCCAAGCTTCAGCAGGTGATCGTGGATCAACAGCGGGTAGATCAGGAACAGTAGCAGGTGGATTAGCTCCAACTAGCTTGCTCTTGATAACCAATTGCAAGCCTCAGTCCAAATAAATTTAGACATGGCTTTACAGCCAGCCAGGCTGCAACATATAATTACATGGGCTGGAGTGATTAGTTGAATACCAATCCCAAAGTAGTTTGGGTATGGCTTTACAGCCAGATATGATTCAACATATTTCATGAAACACTAGAATTCATTCTTAAAAATTTTGAAGCCATAGAATAATTTATTTTTGAAAACATTTTTATTTTTTTTCGAAAACAGATGAGAAAATTTTAGAAATTTTTTTTTTTTTTTGAAAAAAATTTTGAAAATAAAATAAAAAGAAAATTACCTAATCTGAGCAACAAGATGAACCGTCAGTTGTCCATACTCAAACAATCCCCGGCAACGGCGCCAAAAACTTGGTGCACGAAATTGTGATCTCCAGGATCGAACAAATCCTGGTAATGGCTCCAAAGCTTGGTGCTCTGATCTTAATTCATAATTGTCACAACTTCGATACAACTGACCAGCAAGTGCACTGGGTCGTCTAAGTAATACCTTACGTGAGTAAGGGTCGAATCCCACGGAGATTGTTGGTATGAAGCAAGCTATGGTCACCTTGCAAATCTCAGTCAGGCAGATTTAAACATGATATTTTATTAGATTCAAATAAACAATAAAAGGGATAGAGATACTTATGTAAATCATTGGTAGGGATTTCAGATAAGCGAATGGAGATGCTTTTCGTTCCTCTGAACCTCTGCTTTCCTGCCATCTTCATCCAATCCGTCTTACTCCTTTCTATGGCTGGCTTTATGTGATACATCACCACTGTCAAGGGCTACTTTCGGTCATCTCACGGGAAAATGATCCAATGCCCTGTCACGGCACGGCTAATCGTCTGGAGGCATCACCCTTGTCAATGGCTTCATCTTATCCTCTCAGTGAATAATCTGCTCACGCACCCTGTCACGGCACGGCTATTCATCTGTCGGTTCTCGATCATGCCGGAATAGGATTTACTATCCTTATGCGTCTGTCACTAACGCCCTGCAATCGCGAGTTAGGAGCTCGTCACAGTCATTCAATCATTGAATCCTACTCGGAATACCACAGACAAGGTTTAGACCTTCCGGATTCTCTTGAATGCCGCCATCATTCTAGCTTACGCCACGAAGATTCTGGTTAGGAGATCTAAGAGATACTCATTCTAGCTTAATTCATGTAGAACGGAAGTGTTTGTCAGGCACGCGTTCATAAGGGAGAAGGATGATGAGCGTCACACATAATCATCACCTTCATCACGTTCTTGGGTTCGAATGGAATCTTAGAAGCGAAATAAGAAGAATTGAATAGAAACAGTAGTACTTTGCATTAATCTTTGAGGAACAGCAGAGCTCCACACCTTAATCTATGGAGTGTAGAAACTCTACCGTTAAAAATACATAAGTGAAAGGTCCAGGCATGGCCGAGATGGCCAGCCCCCTATTGTGATCTAAGATAGCATACAACTGATCAAAGATATCTAATACAATAGTAAGAGGTCCTATTTATAATAAACTAGCTACTAGGGTTTACATAAGTAAGTATTTGATGTATAAATCCACTTTCGGGGCCCACTTGGTGCGTGCTTGGGCTTGGGCTTGAGTGTTACACGTGCAGAGGCCATTTGTGGAGTTGAACGCCAGTTTCTGTGCCAGTTTGGGCGTTCAACTCTGGTTTTGGATCCTTTTCTGGCGCTGGACGCCAGATTTGGGCAGAAGGCTGGCGTTGAACGCCAGTTTACGTCGTCAATTCTTGGTCAAAGTATGGACTATTATATATTTCTGGAAAGCCCTGGATGTCTACTTTCCAACGCAATTGGAAGCGCGCCATTTCGAGTTCTGTAGCTCCAAAAAATCCACTTTGAGTGCAGGGAGGTCAGAATCCAACAGCATCAGCAGTCCTTTTTCAACCTCTGAATCTGATTTCTGCTCAAGTCCCTCAATTTCAGCCAGAAAATACCTGAAATCACAGAAAAACACACAAACTCATAGTAAAGTCCAGAAATGTGAATTTAACATAAAAACTAATGAAAACATCCCTAAAAGTAACTAGATCCTACTAAAAACATACTAAAAACAATGTCAAAAAGCGTATAAATTATCCGCTCATCAAGAGCCAAGTCCGAATTGTGGAGGTGGGGGGAGGCCGAACTAGGATTTAAAGGGAAGGGGGTGGGTTTTCGAAAATTTTGAAGAAGATATGATAAAAGATATGATTTGTAAAAGATAAGTATGATAGGAAAAGGATGCACTTTAAAATTTAAAAGATATGAATAATATGGAAGATATTTGAAAAGGATAACTTTGTTTTGAGAAAGATGTTGTGAAGATTTGGAAAAGATATTGATGAGTTGAAAAGATTGTAGAAGGAAAAGAGATAGATTTGTTTTGAAAAGGATTTGAAAATAATTTGAAGAGGATTAAAAAAGGGTTTATGAATTAAGATACATTTGATATCTTTTGAAAAAGGATTTGAAAAATTAGGATTTGTAACATGTTTGTGCAAAAAATCATGAATTGAAACATAAAAAATGGAAAAAATTTGAATTGAAAATGAAATTGCCTACTCCCCACAATCCTGGCGTTAAACACCCAACTGCTGCATGTTTTGGGTGTTTAACGCCCACTTGGTGCTTGGTCTAGGCGTTTAACGCCCAGCTGTTGCTTCCAGCTGGCGTTAAACGCCAGAAACTCCTTTGTTACTGGGCATTTTTCTGAACGCCCAGGATGCTGTAAATCTGGCGTTAAACGCCCAGAAGCTGCTTCTTTCTAGCGTTTAACGCCTAGATGGCTATCTGTACTGGTGTTAAACGCCCAGTAGATGCTTCTTCTGGGCGTTTAACGCCCAATTGTGCCTCTTACTGGCGTTTTCTTGCCAGTGAGCTCCTTTTTCCTGTTTTGTGCTCTGAATCCTTCTGTAGCCCTGTGAACTTATGCAACTGATTCTTTACCTTGTTAATATTGAACTTATATGCTTTAAAAATAAATAAAATGAAGAATAGAATAAAATAAAATAACAGAAAGAGTTTTGCTAATGGCTGGGTTGCCTCCCAGTAAGCGCTTCTTTATTGTCTTTAGCTGGACCTTGCTGAGCTTTTTAATCTAGCCTCAGCCTTGAGCATTCTTGCTCAACATTGCCTTCAAGATAATGTTTGATTCTCTGTCCATTAACAATGAACTTCTTATTAGAATCAATGTCTTGAAGCTCCACATAGCCATATGGTGACACACTTGTAATCACATATGGTCCCCTCCACTGGGATTTCAGTTTCCCGGGAAATAGCCTGAGCCTAGAGTTAAATAGCAGAACCTTCTGTCCTGGTTCAAAGACTCTAGATGACAGCTTTCTGTCATGCCATCTTTTTGCTTTCTCCTTATAGAGTTTGGCATTTTTGAAAGCAGTGAGTCTGAATTCCTCTAGCTCATTCAGCTGGAGCAATCTTTTTTCTCCAGCTAGTTTGGCATCAAAGTTTAGGAATCTAGTTGCCCAGTAGGCTTTGTATTCCAGTTCCACGGGCAAATAACAGGCCTTACCATTCACAAGCTGGTATGGAGAGGTCCCTATAGGAGTCTTGAATGCTGTTCTGTAGGCCCACAGCGCATCATCCAAGCTTCTTGCCCAATCCTTTCTACGGGTACTTACAGTCTGTTCCAGGATTCTTTTCAGTTCTCTGTTAGAAACTTCAGCTTGCCCATTTGTCTGTGGATGATATGGAGTTGCCACTTTGTGGCTAATTCCATACCGGACCATGGCAGAGTAAAGTTGTTTGTTGCAGAAGTGAGTGCCCCCATCACTGATTAGTACTCTAGGGACACCAAATCTGCTGAAGATATATTTCTGGAGGAACTTCAGCACTGTCTTAGTATCATTAGTGGGTGTGGCAATGGCCTCTACCCATTTAGATACATAGTCGACTGCAACCAGAATATAAGTGTTTGAGTATGATGGTGGGAAAGGCCCCATGAAGTCAATGCCCCATACATCAAACAACTCAATCTCCAAGATCCCTTATTGAGGTATGGCGTAATCATGAGGCAGATTACCAGCTCACTGGCAACTATCACAGTTACGTACAAACTCTCGAGAATCTTTATAAAGGGTAGGCCAGTAGAAACCACATTGGAGGACCTTGGTGGCTGTTCGCTCACCTCCGAATTGACCTCCATATTGTGACCCATGGCAATGCCATAAGATCTTCTGTGCTTCTTTTCTAGGCACACACCTACGGATTATTCCGTCTGCACATCTCTTAAAGAGATAGGGTTCATCCCACAAGTAGTACTTTGCATCAGTAATTAATTTTTTTCTTTTGTTGCCTGCTGTACTCCTTGCAGCTTTATAGTTTGCTATGTCTACAAACCATGGGGTTTCCTGAATGGCAAACAAATACTCATTCGGAAAGGTTTCAAAGATCTCAATAGGGGGGAAGAACGCCTCTTCTACTGGTTCTATTCGGGACAGGTGATCAGCCACTTGGTTTTCTGTCCCTTTTCTGTCTCTTATTTCTATATCAAACTCTTGCAGAAGCAACACCCATCTTATGAGCCTGGGTTTTGAATCCTGCTTTGTAAGTAGATATTTAAGAGCAGCATGGTCAGTGTACACAATCACTTTTGATCCTACTAAGTATGATCTAAACTTGTCAATGGCATAAACCACTGCAAGCAATTCTTTTTCTGTGGTTGTGTAATTTTTCTGGGCGTTATTTAAAACACGGCTAGCATAATAAATGACATGCAGAAGCTTGTCATGCCTCTGTCCCAATATTGCACCAATGGCCTTATAACTGGCATCACACATCAATTCGAATGGTAATGTCCAGTCTGGTGCAGAAATAACTGGTGCTGTGACCAGCTTAGCTTTTAGAGTTTCAAACGCCTGCAGACACTCTGTGTCAAATACAAATGGCATGTCAGTAGCTAGCAGATTGCTCAGAGATTTTGCAATTTTTGAAAAATCCTTTATAAACCTCCTATAGAATCCTGCATGCCCCAGAAAGCTTCTGATTGCCTTAACATTGGCAGGTGGTGGTAATTTTTCAATTACTTCCACTTTAGCTTGATCCACCTCTATTCCCTTGTTTGAAATTTTATGCCCAAGGACAATCCCTTCAGTCACCATAAAGTGACATTTTTTCCAGTTTAAAACCAGGTTAGTCTCTTGGCATCTTTTCAGAACTAGTGTCAGGTGATCAAGACAGGAGCTGAATGAGTTTCCATATACTGAGAAGTCATCCATGAAGAATTCCAGAAATGTTTCCACCATATCAGAGAAAATAGAGAGCATGCATTTCTGAAAGGTTGCAGGTGCATTACACAGCCCAAATGGCATCCTTCTGTAGGCAAATACTCTAGATGGACATGTAAATGCAATTTTCTCTTGATACTGGGGATCTACTGCAATTTGGTTGTAACCTGAATAGCCATCCAAAAAGTAGTAAGAATCATGACCTGCTAGTTTCTCTAGCATCTGGTCTATGAATGGTAAAGGAAAATGATCCTTTCTGGTGGCTGTATTGAGCCTTCTGTAGTCAATACACATGCGCCACCCTGTAACTGTTCTTGTAGGAACCAGTTCATTTTTTTCATTATGAACTACTGTCATGCCTCCCTTTTTGGGGACAACTTGAACAGGGCTCACCCAGTAGCTATCAGAAATAGGATAAATAATCCCAGCCTCCAGTAACTTGGTGACCTCTTTCTGTACTACTTCCTTCATGGCTGGATTTAACCGCCTCTGTGGTTGAACCACTGGCTTAGCATCATCCTCTAATAGGATCTTGTGCATGCATCTAGCTGGGCTTATGCCCTTAAGGTCACTTATGGACCACCCAAGAGCTGTCTTATGTGTCCTTAGCACTTGAAGTAGTGCTTCCTCTTCCTGTGAATTCAAAGCAGAGCTTATGATCACTAAAAAAGTGTCACCTTCTCCCAGAAATGTATATTTCAGAGATGGTGGTAATGGTTTGAGCTCGGGTTTAGGAGGTTTTTTCTCTTCCTGAGGAATTTCCAGAGGCTCTTTCAATTCCTCTGAATCCCCCAGATCAGGCTGAACATCTTTAAAGATGTCTTCCAGCTCTGATTCGAGACTCGCAGCCATGTTGATCTCCTCTACTAAAGAGTCAATAAGATCAACTTTCATGCAGTCTTTTGGTGTGTCTGGATGCTGCATGGCTTTGACAGCATTCAACTTAAACTCATCCTTATTGACTCTCAGGGTTACTTCCCCCTTTTGGACATCAATGAGAGTTCGTCCAGTTGCTAGGAAGGGTCTTCCTAGAATGAGAGTAGCACTCTTGTGCTCCTCCATTTCCAGCACTACAAAATCAGTAGGGAAGGCGAATGGCCCAACCCTGACAATCATGTCTTCAATCACGCCTGATGGGTATTTAATGGAGCCATCAGCAAGTTGGAGACATATCTGGGTTGGTTTGACTTCTTTAGTTAAGCCAAGCTTTCTGATAGTAGATGCAGGTATTAGATTAATAGTTGCCTCAAGATCACATAGAGCTATCTTGGTGCAATTACCCTCTAATGTGCATGGTATCATGAAGCTCCCGGGATCTTTAAGCTTTTCTGGGAAGCTTTTCAGAATGACTGCACTGCATTCTTCAGTGAGGAGAACTCTTTCAGTTTCTCTCCAATCCTTCTTATGACTCAAGATCTCTTTCATGAACTTGGCATAAGAGGGTATTTGCTCAAGTGTCTCTGCAAACGGAATCTTTATTTCAAGAGTCCTGAGATAGTCTGCAAAGCGAGCAAATTGCTTATCCTGCTCCTCTTGGCGGAGTTTTTGAGGATAAGGCATCTTGGCTTTGTATTCCTCAACCTTGGTTGCTGCAGATTTACTTCCTACAGAGGTGGTTGGGGAAGCCTTTTTAGAGAGGTTGTTATCAGCACCTGTGTGTGTCTGATCCCTCACTGGCGTTTTGAATGCCAGGGGTGGAAGCTGGACTGGCGTTGGACGCCAACTCCTTACCTGTTCCTGGCATTTGAACGCTAGAATTGAGCTTCCTTTGGGCGTTTAACGCCAACTCCTTGCTTGTTTGTGGCGTTCGAACGCCAGAACTGAGCATTGGTTGGGTGTTTAACGCCAGCTCTCCATCCTTTTCTGGCATTTGAGCGCCAGAATCATTCCTCTCTGGGCTCTTACTGTCCTCAGAGAGATTTTGGATGACATTTTGCTCATCCTCTGTCAGTTGTTCTTTCCTTGGCTTTCTGCTGTTCTGAAGTGAGGTATTTAATGTTTTCCCACTTCTTAATTGAACTGCCTGGCACTCTTCTGTTATCTGCTTTGATAACTGCTGTTTTGTTTAATTCAATTGTGCCTCCATATTTTTATTAGCATTTTTACTATCTTGTAGCATCTCCTTAAATTCTGCTAGCTGTTTTGTTAGAAAGCACAATTGTTGATTGAGTTCAGCAACTTGTTCTGGAGGACTAAGTTCAGTAGACACTGCTTTGGCTGCTTCTTTTATGGAGGACCCATTACTTATGTACAGATGCTGGTTTCTGGCAACTATATCAATAAGCTCTTGAGCCTCTTCAATAGGTTTCCTCATGTGTATAGATCCACCAGCTGAGTGGTCTAGGGACATCTGAGCTCCTTCTATAAGCCCATAGTAGAAGATGTCTAATTGCACCCATTCTGAAAACATTTCAGAGGGGCATTTCCTTAGCATCCCTCTGTACCTCTCCCAGGCATTATAAAGGGATTCATCATCCTCTTGTTTAAATCCTTGAATGTCCAGCCTTAGCTGTGTTATCCTTTTTGGAGGGAAATATTGATTCAGAAATTTGTCTGATAACTGTTTCCGTGTCCTTATGCTTGCTGTGGGTTGGTTATTTAACCACCTTTTAGCTTGATCTTTTACAGCAAACGGAAATAGTAACCGTCTGTATACATCCTGATCTACCTCCTTGTCACATACTATGTCAGCAATTTGCAAGAATTGTGCCAGAAACTCAGTAGGTTCTTCCTGTGAAAGACCGGAATGCTGGCAGTTTTGCTGTACCATGACAATGAGCTGAGGATTTAGCTCAAAACTGCCTGCTTTGATGGAGGGTATACAAATACTACTCCCATATGCAGCAGTAGTGGGGTTAGCATATGACCCCAGAGTCCTTCTGGACTGTTCATTTCCACTTAGATCCATGATGGAGAAAGGGAGATGATGTGAATTGCAAGTAAAATATATTTTTATAAAGTTTTTTTTAATTAAAAATATCCAAAAAAATGAAATAAAATAAAGTGAAATAATTAGAAAATAAAATATGGATTTCGAAAATTAAAAGGAAAAGAAAATAAAAAGAAATTTGAATGTTGAATTGACTAGTTAATTGAAAAGATTTGAAAATTTTTGAATATGATTTTTGAATAAGATTTTGAATTTTGAAAAGATTTGATTTTTAAAATAAAAATCTGAATTTTTAAAGGTGATTTTCAAAAAATCAATTAAAATAAGGGAAAAAGATATTTTTGAATTCAATGAGGAAAGAGAAAAACAATAAAAAGACACAAAACTTAAATTTTTTTAGATCCAATGCTCCTTATTTTCAAAAATTTTGGAGGGAAAACACCAAGGAACACCAAACATAAAAATTTTAAGATCAAAATACAAGAAAGACTCAAGAACACCTTGAAGATTCACAAGAACACGAAGAACAGAAATTCAAAGACTCAAAGGACTCAAGAACTTAAAAAAAGAACACCAAACTTAAAATTTTTAGAAAACCAAAATAAAATTTTCGAAAACTCAAGAAAAATTAACAAGAGAACACCAAACTTAAAGTTTGGCACAAGATTTAATCAAAGAAAAATTATTTTTTTAAAAAAAAGTTTTAAAAAGAAGATAGCCAATTACCAAGAACATAAGCACAACGCTTTAGCCAATTGAGCTATAAATTTAACGTGTTTTAATAAGGTATTTAATGTATAAAATATTTTATTTATTTATTTATTTTTTGAATACTAATAATTCGAAAATGACAAGAAAGACAAGAAAAATCACAAAATAAGAAAAACTAAAGATCAAACAAGGAAAATAAACAAGAACAACTTGAAGATTAAGAAAGAACAATGAACACAAATTCGAAAATTTAAAAGAAATTAAATACATGCAATTGACACCAAACTTAGAATACGAAACTAAACTCAAACAGAAAAACTCAATTATCTGTTTATAAAATTTTTGAAAAATTTAAAAAGAGAAAATAAGGATTTAAAAAAAATTTCAACCAAAAATAATAATAGAAGACTCTAAACCAAAAAAAAAATTTTCCTAATCTAAGCAACAAAATAAACCGTCAGTTGTTCAAACTCGAACAATCCCCGGCAACGGCGCCAAAAACTTGGTGCACGAATTGTAAATCACACTTTTCACAACTCGTACCACTAACCAGCAAGTGCACTGGGTCGTCCAAGTAATACCTTACGTGAGTAAGGGTCGAATCCCACGGAGATTGTTGGCTTGAAGCAATCTATGGTTATCTTGTAATTCTTAGTTAGGATATCAATTATAATTATCAGTTTGGATTACGAAAAATAAAAGAGCATGAATTAAATACTTGTTATGCAGTATTGGAGAATATGTTGGAGTTTTGGAGATGCTTTGTCTTCTGAATCTCTGCTTTCCCCCTGTCTTCTTCTTCACGCATGCAAGGTTCCTCCTATGGCAAGCTGTGTGTTGGTGGATCATCGTTGTCAATGGCTACCATCCGTCCTCTTAGTGAAAATGGTCCAGGTGCGCTGTCACCGCACGGCTAATCATCTGTCGGTTCTCACTCATGCTGGAAACCATTAATCCTTTTGCGTCTGTCACTATGCCCAACCCTTGTGAGTTTGAAGCTTGTCACAGTCATTCAATCCCTGAATCCTACTCAGAAAACCACAGACAAGGTTTAGACTTTCCGGATTCTCAAGAAGGCTGCCAATGGATTCTAGCTTATACCACGAAGATTCTGATTAAGGAATCCAAGAGATACTCATTCAATCGAAGGTAGAACGGAAGTGGGTTGTCAGGCACACGTTCATAGGTTGAGAATGGTGATGAGTGTCACGGATCATCACATCCATCATATTGAAGTGCGAATGAACATCTTAGATAGAGACAAGCGTGTTTGAATAGAAAACAGAAATAATTGCATTAATTCATCGGGACATAGCAGAGCTCCTCACCCCCAACAATGGAGTTTAGAGACTCATGCCGTCAAAGAGTACAAAGTTCAGATCTAAAATGTCATGAGGTACAAAATAAATCTCTAAAAGTTGTTTAAATACTAAACTAGTAACCTAGGTTTACAGAAAATGAGTAAACTAAGATAGATAGTGCAGAAATCCACTTCTGGGGCCCACCTGGTGTGTGCTGGGGCTGAGACTTGAGCTTTACACATGCCTAGGCTATTTCTAGAGTTAAACGCCAGGTTGTAACCTATTTCTGGCGTTTAACTCCAACTTGTAACCTGTTTCTGGCGTTTAACGTTAGAATGCAACATGGAACTGGTGTTGAAAGCCAGTTTACGTCGTTTATCCTTGAGCAAAGTATGGACGATTATATATTGCTGGAAAGACCTGGATGTCTACTTTCCAACGCAATTGAGAGCATGCCATTTGGACTCCTGTAGCTCCAAAAAATCCATTTCGAGTGCAGGGAGGTCAGAATCTAACAACATCTGCAGTCCTTTTTCAGTCTGAATCAGATTTTTGCTCAGCTCCCTCAATTTCAGCCAGAAAATACCTGAAATCACAGAAAAACACACAAACTTATAGTAAAGTCCATAAATATGAATTTTGCCTAGAAACTAATAAAAATATACTAAAAACTAACTAAAACTTGCTAAAAACTACATGAAATTACCCCCAAAAAGCGTATAAAATATCCGCTCATCAAACGTACATAGTTGCAATTTTTTCTTTTTTTCTTGCCTTTTTTTTCTTGAATAAAGTATTAAAGGGCTTTTTTTTCTAAAAAAAATATATATGGAATCAGAAGAAGAATATGGTAACACAAGAATTAAGGATATGGCAAGAGAAACAAAAATTACATGTTATCACTTGGCTTATTTACACTACTCTACTTTGTCTGTATTTGAAACACAGGACCATTTTCATTTGCCAAGTTTACATCTATCATTCTAATGACAAAATAAACATTATTCAGTAAAACTAGAGTAATTAATTATATCAGGATTTAGGTAATTTTATTAAAGAAAGGATTTTACATATTGAATCTTACATTTGTGAAGAATCATAGTGAGCTTCTGCAGAGTGGAGTCTACCTTCTGGTATATCTGGAGTTTTTTCCTGCATCATGAGAAACGAAACAATCATCAGGCAACAAAAACACAATAAAATTGCCAAAATACACCAAAAAGCAAACATACCTTTGTGCATGGCTTATCATTTATTTTCTTCTTTTTTGTTCCTCTTAATTGTTGTATTTGTTCAGTTTTAACAGTACATGTAAAAGATTATGTTAACAAATAAAATTTTGATGAAAAACAAAAGATAGCATTACAATGTATCTTACTCATGATCAAATTCAGTTTCTTTTTCAGAAGATGAATCCTCAATAACGTGCTTTCTTTTTTTGGAAAACAAAGAATCATCAAGCAAATAAATACAACAAAATTGATAAAATAACCCCAAAAGCAATGCATATTTTTTTGCAGGACTATGAACTTTTTTCTTCAATCTTCCTTTAGTTATATGCTCAAATTCTTTACTTCTGACAATTAATTTAGAAACATTCTGTTAATAAATAAAATTTTTATATAAACAGAAAATATAGCATTCCAATGATAATTTCTGAATCTTACTCATCATTAAATTCAGTTAGATTTTTTAAAGATGAATCCTGAACAATGTGCTTCCTCTTTTTGAATTGCATCTTGGACAACAAACAATCATCAGGCAATAAACACGGTAAAAATGACAAAATACAACGAAAAATAATACTGACTTTTTTACCTTTCTTGTTGGTTCTTTTCTTGTTTTTGTTGCCTCCTCTAAGTCTTTTTCAGAATCAGACTCAAAGTCAGTACCACTATCACTTTCTGAAGAAATCTCCTTCTTCTTTTTTTTCTTCTTCTTTTTCGCCTTCTTTTATTCCTTCTTCATTTTTGTCAATTTTTCAGTGGTGCTCTCTTGACGATGCCCTAAAATAGGTAAAACATTAGTTTACGTCATATATATAAAACAAATACACTAAAATTAAAGAAAGGATTTTTTTTGAGTTACCTTATGATCCTTAATCTCAGCTTCTATCCTCTGAACCAGCAATTCCTTAGTCCAGTGCTGCAATCAGGGTGGTCCAGGAATTGTATCCACTAACTTGTTTTTGTGTGTGGATTCATGAAAGTATACAATCATGAGAGCATAGAGGCAGCCATCAACGAATTTTGTCTTTTTTAATATGTGCTCACTTATGTCCTTGATGAGGAAGTTGAGGATATGACCACCCCAATTCCATTCACGTATGGTGTCCACATGAAAAATCGGCGGTATGTGAACGAGAGAAACCTTGTTTATGGTTGTCGGCAACAAGACCGACATTTGAATGTAGAGGATGAATGTCCTCTTAACTTAAACCAATCTTCGTACCCGTCAACACTGATCTCCATCATCGAGTCTTTCAATTGCTTCAAAGTTTTGCCTGGGAAGGTTCTATAAACTTTCTTGTCCTCTTCAGTAAGCTCTTGAAATTTAAATTTTCTTGTAAAGAGCGGCCCTACAAAAGCAGCAAAAATGTTTCAATAACATAGATATAATGTAAACATACACCGAAATAATTAACAGAATAGATTTCAAAAAATGCAAGTATAACAGTTTATGTAATCGTTTACCAAATGCATTCAAGCCAAGGGCAGTGATGAATAGATTTTTGATTGGTATAGAATTTCACAAATAAATTCTCATTGCAAGTATAGTTCTAAACCAACAAACAATCCTTTCATGCAAAAATTTGGTTGTCACAAGTAACAAACCCCAATAAAAATAACCGAAGTATTCAAACCTCAGGTCGTCTCTCAAAGGAATTGCAGGGAAGTATTCTTGTTATTGGTTATAAGATGTATATTTTGGGGTTTTGAATAAGGGACATGAAAAGTAAATTGCAAGAAAGTAAAGAAAACTCAAATGACAAAAAGGTCTTGGCAAGGGTTGATGGTTAAGGATCTTTATCCTTGTTACTAACCACAACATGATAATCGCAAGGATCAATCTCATTAAGTCATCCTCAAACGAATGGAGGAAAGTCAAATGAGCTACACCAATCCTAATCCATAAGTCCTAACCATCTCACTAATTAACTTAGTGGAAGGCTAGAGTCAATGGACACCAATTATCAAGACTTGGACATTAGCAACTCAATTTCACCTAAGTTACCATCCAAAGCCAAGAACACAAAAATCTACTCTAACGTCCTTCCAAGCATTCAATCAAACACTGGAAGGCATAAAAGGAAAGCAAGAGAAAATTGCAAGAAATATAGATCTATAACTACCAATTGCAAGGAATTAACAACAACAACTTAAATCAACAATAAAGGAACATGAAACATAATTGCATTAAAGAGAAATAGAAGAAACAAGAGTGCATCGACAACAAGGTAAACAAATACGAAAAGTAAAGTACTAAACTAGAGAAGCAAAGGTAGAAGAACAAGAAATTGAAAAGGAAAAGTAAATCAAAGCATGAATTAAACCTAGATCTAAGAAATCCTAATCTACATGTAACTTAATTCTAGAGAGAAGAGAGAGCTTCTTTCTCTAGAAACTAACTAAATCATCTTCAAAACTCAACTATGTGCTCCCCCCTTTCACTCATCTTGATTTCTGCATGTAATAGGCTCTGAATTGAGTTGGATTTGGGCCTGGGCAGCTCAGAAATTGCCCCAAGCATTTTTACTTTAATTAGGTCACGTGTGAGCAACGACGCGTACGTGTGGGTCACGCGTACGCGTCGCTTGGCATTTTTGCTTTCCACGCGTACGCGTCATGTCACGCGTACGCGTCATGTCACGCGTACGCGTCATGTCACGCGTACGCGTCACTTGGCGACTTCATATTCACGCGTACGCGTCGTTCCACGCATGCGCGTCGATGAATGCATCCCAAATCTTTGATTTTCCATGATTTCTCCACTTTGCATGCTTTTCTCTTCATTCCTTTAACCCATTCCTAGCCTTTCCAACCTGAAATCGCTAACAAACACATCAAGGCATCTAGTAGAATCAAAGGTGAATTAAAATTAACCAATTAAAGGCTTAAAAAGCATATTTTCACACTTAAGCACAAATTAGGATAAAGTCATGAAACCATGCTATTTCATTGAATAAATGTGCGAGTAATGGATAAAATTCACTCAAATTAAGTATAAAATATACCACGAAATAGTGGTGCATCAGACAACTCCTATATTTTCCTGGGTGATGTTCAATACACCGTACCGAGTGTCCAATGTGTTTTTTATCAGATCTAAGGAATATGCCAACTCTTTCAAGTTCTTATGCAGCACATTCATCGGAGGGATGTGCATCAAACCACCAAATCCTAATTCCCTGATAATGGATTTCTTTTTATGACTCATGTTTTTGAATTTATCATGAAGGAGTCTTGTGAAGCATCTGAGTTTTCTGTAAACAAATGAGAATCATCTAGATAAACTATATTTATACAAGGAAAAATTGATTTGGTCTAAGATATATGTGCTTACATTATATTTTGGTGCAGGGTTCTTGCTTGCCATTTTTTCTGTAACGAATAAAAAATAACGTTAATAGATAACAATAGCACCAAGTGCACTTCAATTGATCAGATATATACTAAAATACGAGCCATATACACCTCTATTATTTTTTGATTACATAAAATTATATGAGTTCAAAATAATATTCAACTCAATCAAACATGTATAAAATGACACCAGAAGCACAAGAACAATATTCTATTTTTAGTTAGAACAAGGATAGGACAATAGCACCAATTACACGTGAATTCACTTGAAATACATCGAAATAGAAGCCATATACACCTCTATTATTTTTTAATTACATGATATAATATGAGTTGAAAATGATATTCAACTCAATCAAACATGAATAAAATGACACCAGAAGCACAAGAACAATATTTTGTACTATACGCAAAATAGTACGTAAAACAGTTATCACCAATTGAACAGTATGATGAGAATAGTAATGTGTACTTTAAAGCAAGAACACATAATGAATCTACTAAATAAATAGAAATATGACTATCTAGTATTTCGCGAGCGATATAAGAAAAAGAAAAGTGAAAAAACTGGACGATTAGTGAACAGTACCTTGAATAATCTTTCTTCTTTTGTTTCTATATTTCTCGATGGAGAATTTGAACTTCTCTTGTAGATTTTCTTGAGTTTTTGCAACTATTTTGACAGTGTTTTTAGAGATTTCGAGCATTGTTTGTGATTTTAGATTTTCTTGAATTTCATATTTTTAGATTTATTTTGTGATTATCATCATTTTGGGATGTCATTATGCTTTAAAAAAACTTAAATCTCATAAAACAAAACAGGCTATGGTCACGGTTTTTAGGTAAGCTGACCATAAATAAGTTATGGTCACAGTTTAAGGAGGCGTGACCATAGAGGCTATGGTCACAACAAAAACCGTGACCACAGATAAGGCTATGGTCATGATTTAAGGAGGGGTGACCATAGATAAGGGTCTATGGTCACGGTTTAAGGAAGGGTAACCATAGATAAGGCTATGGTCACAGTTTTAAAGAGGGATGACCATAGATAAGGCTATGGTCACGGTTTTAAGGAGGGGTACCGTGACCATAGATAAGGCTATGGTCACAGTTTTCACACGTGACTATAGATTAACCTATGGTCACGGTAAAAAAACGTGGCCTAAAGTGTCAAAATTTGAAAATTATAACTTTGACCATAGAAACCGTGACTAGAGATAAAAAAAACGTGACCATAGACCTTTGGTCACGCTAGAATAAGCCACGGTGAAAAACCGTGACCAAAGATCTATGGTCACCCTTTTTACTAGCTATGGTCACAGTTTTTTACCATGACCATAGGCCTTTTTGGTAGTGGATCAGGGTTGGGATTTTGACCGAGGAAGAAGAAGAAGAAGCGTTTTTCATAATAGTGCGCTATTGAACGGTTGAGAGAGCGTGTGTTTACACGCACGTTAATGTGAGGGTTGTTTTTGTTTGATTTGGGACCAACTTGTATGAACTTGTATGCCAAAAAGATTTATATGTGTAACAGGCCTGAAAATTAATTTAAGAATTTTCATAAAATTAAGAGATAAGATAGATATTCAACTATTTAAGATTAAATATATATGATATAACAAAATTTGTTTAAAATCAAATAAATATATATTTTTAATTTACTAATTAGTTTTAAAAATATTTTAATTTAAAATTAAAAATAATTTCATTAATTTTCTTTATTCATAAAATTAAATGTTCAATCTATTATTCAAATTAATTTATCTAATTCTTATTATTTTTTAATTACTAAATTTTTTTATTTTAAAGATAAAAAATACTCAATATTATAAAAATTATATAAAAATCTTAATTAATTTAAATTTAAATTATCATAAACTTGATTTAGTTATCTTTTATAAAAAAATTTTCTAAAGTGAATGCAAAGTGAAAGAGAGGTTAAGAGCACACGACAATTTTTTAGTAAAGATTTCTAAAATAATTTTTAACATTTTTTAAATTTAAAATCTAATTTTTTAGTTTTCAAAAATTTTATTTAATTAACACACACAATATTTTAGAAAAACAAAAATTTTAAAACAAATTAAAATTATCATAAAAAATTTTTATAAAAAACATTTTTCCAACATAAAAGTGTTAACATTTTGAAATAAAATATATTTTAGTTACAAATTTTTTTTGAAACAATTGAAGCTTTTGAAATAAATGAATATTTTCTTATAATATATTTTGAACTTTTATAATAACTTCATCTTTTATTATAAAATATTATAAAATTTTAAAACAAAATACTGATTCGTTATAAAAGGTAACATAATTTGTAACGAAAAAATCAGATTGTTATAAAATATAATAACTGTAACAAATTATATTGTTGTTACAAAATATTGTTATTCTATAAGAACCACTAATTTTTGTATAAAAAATAATTTTTTATAATAATTTTAAATTGATACAAAAGTTTTGTTATAAATATTCTATTTTTTATAGTGATAATTTATCTGTTTAACTTTTTCTTATGTACATTTATTATTTTATATTATAGTTGTATATATTTGATTAAAAATATTATTAAATTTTTATTAATTGATATTTGACTATTAATTTTTTACATTTTGATGAATGACGGTGTAAAATGCCATAAATATAGGCCTGAATACTCATAATATTGTAAATCAGATTTTTCAATACAATTCTCTTAGTTAGCTTTCTTTGCATTACAAGCTTCCCCTGTTTTGCTTTGTTTTTTGTTTCACTGTTCTTGGATCTCTATTTGAACCATCTTTTACACAGTTACATATTATGTTTATGTCATGAGCTCACTATATATACATAGTGCGTAATTAATATTATTTTAGACAGCTACCACCTGTATGCGACTGGCTCTAACAAGTTTAAATTTGTCTAAAGCGAAAAGTAATTATTGGTAAAGATTTTTTTATTTTGACATTTAATAGTTTATTAACACATTATTAACAAATATGTACTATTAACATAAAATAAATGTTAATAGGCTACAGTTCAAGTGGCTCTTTTTTTTAATTCCTGTGCGAAATTAAGCAGGTTTTTTATATTATTTTAAAAAGAAAAACTGACAGAAAATATTGTAACATATTATTTAATGAAAGTATGAATTTTAGATTTAATTTGGATGCATTGGTAAGGTAAATAATGTTATATAAACCTTTAATAAGATATTAATTTGACTTAGTTGTTACTCACTAGTATAATCTTATTGAACAGTGGTATCAAAATTTCTTTTAAATAACTAAACTCATACTTTTTACACTCTGCATAGAAATTAAAATAATCAATTAAAGCCATAAAAGCTTGGCCAAGTATAAAATTAATTACATGATGAGATTAAGTACCATTGTGAGGCAGCTAGGCAGCTTAATTAACATGATGAACTTAGGGTTTTGTCGAGACACAAATTAAAATGCATCACAAGACTTGGATGATTGTGGATTGCCGAATCCGCAAGCTTGCGCTATGCAGAGAGATCATGCGCACTAATTAACTAATTTATCAATTATCAAATGATTTTGCCATATGCTGATGCAGAAAGGACATGTACCAATGAACTCTATCTCTCTAATATAAGCTTTCTGTGATTTTAATTTTAGCTTTACTATATTCAGTATATCATGTCTCTCGGGTAATGAGTTATTAGGTCGAGTTATTTGTTTTATGGATCCAATAGAATTTTTGCACTTCTTATGTAAAACTGAGCCAGAATGTGCTTAAAATTCATCAAATCATTAAAATAATTCTGCTATTGTTGTTATGGATTGATTTTATATACTGATGTTACCAAGTTTCAACAAAGTAAAAAAAAAAAAAAGAATCAATTTTCATATATCATCATGAAAAAAAAAGTTCTTTATAGAAAGAGAGAGAGGGAGGATAATTTAATCTAACTCGATCTTATTCAATTTGTGAATAATGGATCGAATAATGAGACAAGTAATTAATATTCGAAAAGAGTGTAAATATTGAAATACATGCTTCGCTGTGCCTTATTATACCATTGATATATATATAATTCGTGATAGTTCATATACATAGCATAAGTTTTTTGGTGAGGTTTTTTAACTTTTTAGTTCTATTCATAACTAACTCCCAATGAATGGACACATGTATAAGTATACTTATACATAATACATCTTTTATTATCTTTAGCTAATATTTTTAGTCACATAGCAAATTCTTTATCACACAACATTAGTTCCTTTAATTCCAACTCTATTCCTTTGTTTCATTCATTCTATTTTTTGCAAGTTACTTCTATAGTTAATTTAATATTCCTCCATTAAAGCATAACTTTTGTCAACAATAAATCCATTCTTTACCTGAATTATATCCTTCACCAATCCACTTGCCTTACATCATTTTCTCTGGAAAAAGTTTGGTAACTAAAAATTTTCAATCATAATTAGCTAAATTTTTTTAAAATTTACTTCATTTACATTACTTAATAACAGTTTTGTTTTTTATCCCACTCTCTTATCATTTCATTTATCATATTCTTATCAACTCTACTTATTAATCATATTAATTATAATATCATATTCTTTACTATTAGGTATTCTTGTAGTCAATACTTAATAATTTTTTTTATAATTTAATTTTATATTTAATAATAATAATAATAATAATAATAATAATAATAATGGACGGTAATGATAATATATATTAATTGAGTTAATTGCATTTGATTATTTGTTTCCTTTAAGGCATTTAACATCAATAAATGGAGATACGAAAAAATCATTAATTCTTTATTTTCATTAAGACATTTTAATTGCACTTAATTCTTTGTAATATATACTTTCCATTAATTCAATTATGATCATTCAAAAATCATTATTCTAATACTATTGCAAGCACAATAGTGTATAAGCCAAAGAATTTTACAAGAAATCGCATTTATCATTACAAATAGTATGGCATTTGAATTCGACTTTAATACGGTACCTATGGTAGAAGGTGCTGATGAAGAATTTGAACAACAGACGGACTCACCTGACGAGGTTGTTGTCAGTCAACCAATTTTCGAGAATATAAAAAATACACTAGCTTTAATGAGGTATGATAATAAACTGATTTAATTTTTTTTTGTGCTTTTATGTGCATTTATAATTATATTGTACTAACTAAATTCATACGCATAACATTCATACCTTCATATACATAACATCCATAATTACATACAACTAACATCTAAAAATTAAATTCATGTTTATTAGATATTACATTCATATACATATCATTTTTTAGTTATTGCATAAGTAATTATAAAGTTAACACAGATGTTTTTAAATTTTATCATAATTGAATTTAAAAAACTATCAAATTCTTAAATTAATTTATTCAATTAATAAATTTACTCATAACATCCATAGATTCATACACATAACTTCCATTATTTCATGTTAATAACATCCATAATTTGTACTCATAACATTCATAATTTCATACCTATATGATATCTATAATTAATAAATTTTTATAATTAATATTATCAAATTTTAAACTATACGTCTTATTGTATTTTTTAAATTATCTCATATGTGCACTAATAGGTTATGATTTTAATTATTTTAATATTTTTATTTAATATTCATATGTATGCTTATTTATTGATTTTTAATATAACGAGTTAATAATTATTTTTAAAAATTTATTTTTTAAATTTTGTTTATATTTTATGTTTTATTTTTTAATAGTCTATATGTAAAATATAAGTTGTATAGTAGAAGTTGTTAAAAATTTTTAATTTAATTTTTATAATTTTTGCAGAGAATTATTGCATTTTAATGGATAATAATGTGATTGAGAGATGTTAGGGATTTGATTTAGGAGAAACTGAAATTGATTTTGGAAAGAACATTAATGACTCCAAACATGTAGCAAAATAGTAGGTGATAAGGAGGATAAGTGATAAGGAGGTGTATGTCACTTGCTTATCAAGAGAATGAGAATTTTTGTGTGATATTTCTATATTGTAATTATTTTTTGGCTACCTAGCATCACCCATTTTATCTCGTAGAGAACTCGAGTTTGAAAAACTTGTACTTCGTTATTAATTAGATCTCCATTTACCTAATCTAAACCTATATCATAATAAATTATTTTCTTTTTTCTTATTGTTATTCTGGTACTTGTTTGACAATATATGTTAAGTAATAAAGTCGCCGGTCAAAGAAGGTTAATTGGTCACTACAAGAAAAAAGGTCTATGGCCACGCTTTTTTTGCGACGCTTTAAAAGCGTGGTTAATGGCCACATTTTTTTAGTGTGACGATTAAATAGAGATTTGGTCACATTTTTTCTTGTTACGCTTTAAAAGCATGGCGAAAAAGGTCAACGACCATGCTTTTATGAGGGTGGCAACTGATTCGAGATTTGGCGACGCTTTTTTTTTGCCACATTTAAAAAGCATAGCCACAGAGAGAAACAGGCACGTTTTCAAAGCGTGGCGATAGGGTTTTGTTATAGGGACATTTTAAAAGAGTGGCCGTTTCCTGTAAATCTTTTGGCACGCTTCAAAAGCGTAGCCAAAAGGTTCAAAAAAAAAGCTTTCCTTCGTATATGAACAAAAAGCTTTCATTCTTTTAATCTTTTATCACATCCCTAATACTCCTAATAACAAAACTCCTAAGTGAGACTCACTCACGCAGCGCCTCCCTCCGTCCCTAACCCCTGTTCTCAAATCTCCGTCCTTCTCCATAGCGCCCCCTCCATCCGTATAGTCATAGACCATAGCGTGTCCCTACCTCCTCCTCCATCCGCGGCGCCCTTCTCCTGCCCCGCCATCCTTCTTACGCAATCCGCGGCGGTGGTGCGTTCCTCGTCGCCAAGTCGCGAGTCCCTACCGCGGCGCTCTTCTCCGTCGCAGAGAGCGCCATCGTCCAAGACGCCCTCGCCATCACCAAGCACCTCTCCGCGGCCAAGAAGACCGCCATCACCAAGCACCTCCTTTGTCACTATCACCAAACAGCCCTCATTGTCTCCAAGAAAGACTGTAAGAACTTTATATTCAGTTGCCATTTTGCAATTGTTGTGGTTGAGTTTGTTATTTAAATTGTTGAGAAATGGTTTTGAGTTTTCGGATCATGAAGTGCTAGTTTAGCATTTAGGATTTACATTTGTAAGAGTCAAGCAGCATAATTATTTGTTTATTGACTGATTTTTCAAAAATTTAACTCATTTGCCTTTGATTTGGTTACTTTGCAACAGTTTGGATAATCATTGATGCAAAATTTATTTCCAAGTTCACTAATTGCTTTTAGTTGCTTGCGTTTTTATAGAAACCTTAAGTGTTGAATTTATCTATTCTAAACTTCAACTTTTCTGTAGGCATCTTACTTCCAACCATTTTTCTGGGAATCTACTTTCTACATTTGCAAATCTCACTAAATTGAATCACGTGTAAGTAATTTGTTTCACTTATTCCATTTACTTCTCTAAACTGTTGTTGGATAACAATAATGTAATGCTTCTGTGTTCCTTTCTCTCTTATACTGCAGTCGACTAGGTAATAATTAATTTTCTGGAACTATACCAAATTTTATTCAGAGCTGGACAACTCTTCAGAGACTGTGTGAATCTTTACCTTATTCCCCTGAAATTTAAATTTTTAGCTGTTTCTTTTTGAAATACATTTTAGTTATAATTGGCTTACCAAGGAATTATTCTTAATTGTTCCATAATGGTGCAAGGGAGTGGTATGAATTTTTTTATTTAGAAATTGAAGCTAGTCATAATTCTTGCTTTTTTTTTATTTGATGAAGTGCATGCATGAACATGCTTCTCAGTTCAGTCTTTTGATTATAATATAGGGGTTTAAAATATTTTAAGTTGACTTTTTGAAACCATTTCTTTTCTCTCTTAAATAATACTTGCTTTGGACATAACTTATTTTTCAGAGACATCAATTTTAACAAATTAAGTGGAATCATTCCAAGCTCCTTCAGTCACCTATTGAACATGAATAAACTGTAAAAAATCTTTTCTAAATTTTTTATTTTTCAGTTACATGAAATGAGAATTGAGGAAAACCATTTCTTGCCTTCATTATTAGAAAATTAGAAATTGAATGCCATTGACACTGATAGAGAACCAATGGCAGGATTAAATTGCAAATAGACTTGGTTTCCTTCTCAATTAAACATGCTGTTTATGATAATTTGAGTTGTAGCTTGAAGCTTTGGTATGTACTTATTTATGATTTCTGTTCTTATACCTTATTTTTTTCCTTTTCTCTATTGGGCTTGATTCAGAGAAAAAAGTGATGAGCTTGCCCTGGCTTCTGATGCTTGATGCTAGTCATGCTTGCCATAATACATCAAAATCAACTGTAAGTTCTATGATAATTTCACTGGCTGGTTTAACTTTTGATTTTTGGAAGTTTTGTTACTTAATGCATTGATGTTGACTCAATGATGGGTTTTGAATTTTCATTTATGTATTATGTATCCCTCCTCCTCCTTTTAACATAGTGTGTGGTCATTTATCTATACCAATATATAATGAGGATATAGGAGTTTGGTATCCAATTCCTTCTTCCCATTTTACCCTCTTTCTTTTTTTAATTCTATACCAATATATAATGAGGATATAGGAGTTTGGTATCCAATTCCTTCTTCCCATTTTACCCTCTTTCTTTTTTTAATGAGGATATAGGAGTTTGGTATCCAATTCCTTCTTCCCATTTTACCCTCTTTCTTTTTTTTTTCAAGAAAATGTTTTACCCACTTCACTTTTAATGAAAAAAAACTGTTACTACGTATTTAATTTTTTAATTTTTTTTAAATTGTTTTTACCTAGGACAGAGTTTAAAACTAATTCATTTTATTTCAAGTAATAACATAATTTGTTGATATTGGTCACGGGGTCTCTGTGGAAATAGCCACTGCAGGTCTGTCTCTCGTGAAAAGACTGATTAAGCAATTGGTTGAATATTGCAGGGCCCTTTCTTGCTCAAACATTCATGATTTGATGTCCACTTCTTAATGAGTTTGCGTTCGGTGGATTTCCCTTCTCAAAACAATGATATAAAGGACAAGCTCCTGGTGTCCATTACATTTAAAATAATCAGTACAATAGAGAAGAAGATAACACAACTATGGAAACCCTAGCTGATAGCCAATAACTGAAATGGGAGGCAGAGAGGCTGTGAGAGGTGAGTACTCCAGGGGTAGTACGAGAGGAGTACAGTTAACACCAAAGGATCCTAGAATTTAGAATCGGGAGGCATATCATCGTTTGGAAAATGATTCATTCTCTGTGTTTGTGGATAATCTACCGGCTGATATCTCAAGGAGGGAGCTGTATCACTTATTTTGTTGGACGGGAAGAATTAACGACATATATCTTGGCCGGAAACGAAAGAGTGGTGTGATCTATTTATTTGCCTTTGTTCGGTACACGACAAAAGGGGGCGCTCTCAAGGCGATTGTAGAAATGAACCAGTGGAGATTACGGGGGAAGGTAATTACCGTCGGGGAAGCTAAGTATCGAAGACAGTTTCAGATGGGTGGCACAGTGCGGAAGGAAATAACAAGTCCCAATGGCGGTGAAGCAGTGGATTCTTATCAGGGGAATGGGGTGGCTGCGGCCAAAGCTATGAAGGAACAGCCAGTGCGAGACCATAAGAATGCCACAGATGGGAATGGACCTGTGAAAAGAATTGATGTGCCGGTAGTCGAAGCAAATATGGAATGGTTGGCGAGGAGTTTAGTGGGGCACACGTTACACCCAGTGGACCTCAGATCAGTGAAGACGGTGGTGTCTAAAAATCTGCCCAACATTGTGGATGTTAGGGAGATCGGGCCGTGCAAAGTGCTGGTAATATTTGATACTGTGCAGCATGCGGAGGGAGTGTTTACATTCAAGATGGATAATTTGTTGCAAGTATTCCATAGGATCTCGCGTTGGGAGGAATCGGAACGGTGTATTACTCGACGAGCGTGGCTGGAGTGCTACGGAATTCCTTTACATGCGTGGGCGCCGGAAACGTTCAAGAGAATAGGAGGGCAGTGGGGCAACGTGGTCCAGTGTGATGTAATGACGGGGGAAGGAGCATCGTTTGAAGCAGGGAGGATTCAAGTTGAGACGGGGGTATTCGATGTAATCCGAGAATGGATGCAAATTGTTGTTGGGAAGACGGTGTTTGAGATCTTTGTGAAGGAGGTAGAACCACAGGAGGGCGGTGCGGTCAGCATGGGGAGAAGCAGAAGTGTCTATGCGAAGAATGAAGTTTCTGGCACCGCTGGCACGGCCATGAAGAAGGGGGAGGGTAGTTGGGACCCGGCGGCGGAACTGGTTACTGGTAGGCCTATGGAGGCTGAGCACGGTGAGGACAGAATAGTAATCTCTGATGTGTTATTGAATGATGTGGACGTTGCCTTTTTGAAATTCAAAAAGGATACGGTTGTACCGGATTCAGCTAGTACCAAGGACGGTGAAGTAGCGGGTTTGAAGGGATGTGAGATAGTTCATGAGGGGGAGTCGGAGAATACAGTCACGCAAGTATGGGGAGGGGTGGGAGGAGTTCATGCAAAGTGGGCTGCCCATCCGGATTGGGACCAAGCTGGGACACGGTTGGAGTATTGTAACAGTATGGGCTCGCATTCAATTGGCCCAACACCAACTAAGAACGGAGGGGGGAGGCTGACCGTAAGGGACATGAGTATTGAGAAGGAGCCTGTTGTTGGGCTGGGCCAGGATGGCCTCCTAACTGAAACGGCGTATGGTTTTCTTTCCATTGGAGGCCACGACGGGTCGGGCGGCCTGAGGATCCGGAGGGATCCACGGGAGCTGTTTGAAGCGGCGCCGATGGAAGGTGTGCGAGGGCTGGGGTGCTCACCAGCGGAGAAGGATCCTGAGGCGAGAGGGTTGCCGTTTAAACTCGGGGATCCGTCGGTGGATAAGAACCCGGAACTAGAGGAGATGGTGGGGGCGGAGGACCGATCGATGGGGTGGGAGTTGAGCTTGATGGGGGAAGGGTTGCGCAGGAGGGGACGGGAATCAGGGCGGCAGTCCACCGGTAGGAGCAAGGGGCGCAGGATGGGATAAGTGAGGCCGGCTTGCACGATGAGGGATCCCAAGCGGGATTGAGCTGCCTAATGGGGAAGGATGGTACCTCGGGAGCACAGGGAAACGCAGTGAGGGACGTCCCGGAGGTGGCTGCCTGTGGCAATGCCCGGGGGGCAGGAGCAGGGGCTAGGCTGGGCACAGTTAGCCATTTAGAAGGCGAGGGGACACAGGAAGAGTAGCGCCAGGAGAATCAAGCAACCTGGGCATTGGCTGTGGAATCAGGAGCGGTTTTATGCGATGAGGAAGAAGATATTATGGCGATTTTGCAAGCACAAAATGAAGAAATAGCAGCTAAGAGAAAACTGGCGAAGCAAAAGGAAAAGGCGAGAAGGAGTCGACCAAAAAATAAAAATAAGGTGAGCAAATCTTTATTTAAATGATTGTGAGCTGTTGGAATATTAGGGGGTGGAGGGGGGGACGGTAAATTAAGCATGCTGAAATCTTTGAAAAATAAATATAATTTGAACATATTGGGATTGCTTGAAACAAAAAAAAGAAGTGATTACTAAATATGAGGTCGCAAGGCTTTGGGGATCTAGTACTGCTGGTTGGGAGTTTGTGGAATCTGCAGGAATGGCGGGGGGTCTGCTATTAATTTGGGATGAAGGAGTGTTTCAAGTAGATCAAAGGTATAAAGGTGAGAGGTGGCTGTGTGTTGAAGGCGTTTTAACAAAGACCAACTTCCGATGTGCTTTCTGTTTGGTGTACGGGGCGCATGGGAGGGAGGCAAAGAGGGGGGTGTGGGAAGAACTGAGCTATGTGGCGGGGTTGTGTCAGATTCCTTTCTGTTTTCTCGGAGACTTTAATGAAATTTTACAAGTAGAGGATCGTAAAGGAGCTACTAGCTTGATGGCGTCATCGGAGGAATTTAAGGAATGGGTGCGAGACATACAGTTGATAGATTTGCCTCTTACTGATAGGAAGTATACATGGTTTAGGGGGCATTCCTGTAGTCGGATTGATAGGGTGATGGTTAATGTTGAATGGACTGAGGTGTTTCCGGATATTAGGATTAAGGGTGGCCCAAGGGGATTGTCTGATCACTGCCCAGTGATCATGGAACTAACAAGAGTAACGGGGCCCCCTAGACCATTCAGAAGTTTAGACGCCTGGTTTACGCATGAGGGATTTCTGAGAATGGTGAAGGATGAGTGGCGAAGCCTCGGAGAAACGCAGTTCCCGTGCAAGCTGAGGGCTCTAGCAATACAACTGCGGCAATGGCACAAGGATAACTTCCGGGACATGGATAAGAGACTCATGAGGTTTGAGGAGGAGCTCACCAAGCTGGACAATTCAGTCAGTGATGGAGTTTATGATGGTACAACGGAGGCTAGAAGGAAGGCGCTTGTGAGCTTTTGTTCAAAATGGTATATTAGAAAGGAAATGCACTGGAAACAGATGTCTCGGTCTAAGCATGCTGCAAACATGGATAGGAATACCAGATACTTTCATAACATTGCTTCGGCCAGAAGACGGAATAACAGGATTGATGCTCTGATGTTACATGGAAGACTTGTGCGGAATCAGGCGAGAATAAAAGGTGCGATTAGAGGGTTCTACAAGGATTTATATCGACAGGAATATGTTCCGAGGATTGGAATCAGAGATGGGTTAGTAAAGTGTATCCATAGGGATGAGGCTGAAGCTTTAGAAGTGATGCCGACGGATGAGGAAATTAAGGAGGCTGTGTGGGACTGCGAATCTTCCAAGGCCCCAGGGAGTGATGGGTTTAACATGAACTTCATAAAGAAATGCTGGGATGACATTGGGCCGGAATTCACTGCTGCGGTAATGGGGTTCTTTCAAAGTGCGAAATTGCCAAAGGATGTCAATGTAACGTGGGTGACACTAGCTCCAAATTTGAAGGTGCAAAGGAGGTGAAGGATTTTAGGCCGATTAGTATGGTGGGGTGTGTGTACAAAGTGATTTCGAAAGTGTTGGTGCACAGGATGCGATCTGTGATGTCGGGACTGGTTGGAGAGACTCAGACTGCATTTGTAAAGGGAAGAAAAATTCATGATGGTGCACTCATAGCCTGCGAGACGGTTCATTGGCTGAAGACTCGGAAAAAGTCAGCAGTCATTATCAAACTGGATTTTCAGAAGGCCTATGACAGAGTGAGATGGGATTTTGTTGACATTGTGCTACAGAAAATGGGCTTCGGCCAAAAATGGAGGAGCTGGGTGAAGGAGTGTGTTACTACGGCCACCATGGCAGTCTTGGTAAACGGGGCACCTTCCAAGCCATTCAAGATGGAGAGGGGACTAAGACAAGGGGACCCACTTTCTCCATTGCTATTCGTATTAGTTGTAGATGTGTTGCATAGGATGTTGGGGGAGGCTGTGAGGAATGGCCGCATTGCTCCACTGCTGGTAGGGGGAGATCTTATTGAACTGTCACACCTACAATTTGCAGATGACACTATTTTATTCTGCCCGCCGGAGACTGAAACAATTGTAAACTATAAGAGACTGTTACGGTGCTTTGAGTTGATGTCTGGGCTGAGCATTAACTTTGATAAATCGAATCTGATATCGGTGAACTGTGAGCAAGGATGGATTGATCAGGCATGTGGACTGCTGGGATGCCAACAAGCTTCTCTACCGGTTAGATACTTGGGAGTTTCTCTAGGTGCGAATCCGCGCTTGGTGAAGACTTGGAAACCAATCATTGATAAGGTGGAACAGAAGCTGAGTTTGTGGAAAGCCAAGGTTTTGAATAAATCAGGTAAGCTGGTCCTTATCAAATCGGTGCTGAATAGTCTCCCCATCTACTACCTTAGTCTATACAAGATGCCGAAGGCGGTAGCGGACAAGCTGATTGCTTTACAACGGAACTTTATGTGGTGCAGGGAGAACGGGAACTATGGTATACCTATGGTAAAGTGGGAGATAGTTTAGGCTCCAAAAAAAGGTTGGGGGATTGGGGGTTGGTGATGCAGTGCTGAGAAACACAGCGCTTCTGTTTAAGTGGTGGTGGAGGTTTTCAAAGGAGGATTGCCCGCTGTGGAAGAAGATTGTGTGTTCGTGTAATAAGTTGAACCCGGATGTCATGTTAGCAACTCAGCCTTTACCAGTAAAGGGTGGCCCTTGGAAGGACATATGTCAGCTGAATATAAAAGAACCGCGGATTCGTGATAAAGTGGTAAGTGGACTGGCAATGGAAGTAGGCAATGGTATGCAGACTCGATTTTGGGAAGATAACTGGGTTCAAGGTGGTACTCTGAAAGGAAGTCATCCGAGACTCTACTCTATTTCCAGTCAGCAAGGACTTGTCATCGGGGAGTGTGGTTTTTGGGATGGGCTTGATTGGATTTGGAATTTTCAATGGAGGAGGGCACTGTTCCAATGGGAGCTGGAGCTTGTCAATCAACTGCATGAGAGGTTAAGGCCAGTGAGGTTGTCATCAGGTAGGGAGGACAATGTGGTGTGGAAGTTTGAAAATAAAGGTATTTTCTCTACTAGTTCTGTGATCCAGGCTATACAAGCGGAGACATTATCAGCTGAGATAACGAGTTATAGCTTCACGAGTTCAATTTGGAAAGGTTTCGTTCCTCCGAGAATTGAGCTCTTTGGGTGGTTTGTGCTAGTGGGTAGAGTTAACACCAAGGAGCGGCTGACTAAACTAGGAGTCAACATTCTGGGGGATAGTATGTGTGTACTGTGTACTAAGGAATTAGAATCTGTTGAGCATTTATTCCTTAGGTGTGAGGTAACATGGCAGGTGTGGTGCAAGTGGCTGAGGTTACTAGGAAGGGAGTGGGTGATTCCCGGAACTGTTAAAGAAATGTTTGAGAGTTGGCATGGAATGCATAATAGACAACAGGGGAAGAAGATGTGGATGTCAGTGTTCTTTGCAGTGATTTGGAACATCTGGTTGGAACGGAATGCACGAATCTTCAAGAATGCAAGAGCAAGCCTGGAGGTCATACACACAAGGACGTTGATGAGCTACACGGAATGGAGTGGTGGTGATCCTGGGGGAGGATGAGAGTACTGGGGATAGTAGGGGGTTGGTTTATTTGTTGGTAGCTAGTTGTGTGTCTTCTTTTTTCTTTTATTTGCTCCACTTTAATGTGTTGAGCTTCCTTTGTTTCAAAAAAAAAAACATAATTTGTTGATATTCTATAACAAAATTAATTAAATTACAATACACGGTTTAAATATTTCTGATGTCTATTATTTATCTTAAAAAAATTACATATAAACGTGTACTCTTAATTAAATCTATACCAATTAATTAAATTACAATACACGATTTATATATTTTTCTGATGTCTATTGTTTATATTTAAAAAAAATTACATATAGAAGAGTACTCCTTAATCAAATCTATACCCATATATAATGGAATAAAAAAATTTGGTATCCAATTTCTTCTATCTATTTTACCCCTATTTTTTTTAAGTTTGTTAAATACGGAATTCAATATAACAAACTGTTACTACGTCCTCCATTTTTTTATTTTTTTATCAAAAAATATTTATCCCACGACAGAGTATCAAACTAATTCACTTTTAACCCCACGACATATTTTAAAACTAATTTACTTCCAATAAAAAAACTGCTACCACTACGTACTCAATTTAAAAACTGACCCACTTTCAATAAAAAACTGATCCACCTTCAGTGTACTTAACTCCCAAGAAAATTAAATTACTCTTTCACTTTCAATTTTGGTCTCACAAATGTTTTTCTTCTCTGCATCTTACTATCACGAAATCAACAATTACGTCAATGTCGACCACTTGGACAGAATGGCGAAGAAGACAGAAAATGACCGAAGAACAAAGACAGCAACACCTAACTAGAAGACGTGCAACTTATCCGGAGATGATTCGACAAGAAAACAAGTTGCCATATCAACTGATACAACTTCAATTCCAACTCCAATGACAAACACAAATGGAGGTACCACAAACACAAGAGTAGCCTAATTGACTACAATTAGAACAGGCAAATAGAAATCTATAACAATATATAATGTCGATACGGAGTAACCTCTTCTTCAATTCTTTATTCCAATAATTTATCCGTTTATTAATTTTATCTGTTTTCAATTTTTCTTATTTCTCTTCCCAATTCTGAATGTGCTTCTCTGTATGTAACAATTATTTGGATAAGTTTTTGTGATTTTCTGAACAAGATAGTGACTATGCTAAATGTTGATTTTGGACGCCATGTATGAAAGGAAAAAAATATAATTAGGGGTGATAAATAAATTTTTATCGATCTTATTGTTTTATTTTGGGTATATTCTTTATGTGAGTACTTTATACCAATAGTTGATCTCATTATTCAATTTTTATTTTTTAGTGCTTCTCCTCTCACCATTAGGTGCATTTTTCTATATTATTACTGTTGCCATCATTCTCCTTCTTTCAATATCGTCATTGTATCACCTCCATCTTTTCCTCGCTTCCATTCACTACAATTGCAAATTTTATACCGTTTTACTACAGTTATCTATTTCACGCATAACTTTCACCTTCATTTTCCTTTCTCTTCAGTTTACTTACCAAACTATATTAATTCTTATATATTTTTAATCTATCTTTCACATCCAAAGTTTTCTTTCATCAATTTAATTTTAAAAAAATTATTATTTTTTATCTGATATTTATTTTTTAATTTTTTTTACATGTATATACCTATCAATAATGAATCGAAGAACTCTTATAAATTATTTTGTTAATTTTTTTTATTTTTTAAACGGTTTTATGCAAGATAAAATTATTTTTAAAATTTTTTAAAGTATTAATTATGTAGAATATTTTTTTAAATTTTAAGTGCATCAATATTTACTTTTTAGTTAAATCTCATTTTTTTAAAACTGTTTTGTATTTAATGGTGTTATTTTTTTAATTTTCTAAATTATTGATTATATAAAGTATTGTAATTAAAATTTGAGTACATAAATATTTATTTTTAAATTAAATTAAATCAATTATACAACAAAAAATTTACTAATTTTGTATTCCACAATATTATTTGTTTGGCATATAGTCTTGATTATTTGATGAGTTTAATTTTGATGGTGATTAGTGCATTTACACTAATAGAACATCAAAATTAAATTCTTATTTGATTGACATAAAAAGAGCAAAAAAAAAATTTGCAACTACCAACGATTTGTTAAAATATTGATATGTTTATTTCCTAAACTATTAACCATGTAGAGTTCTGACATTTAAGTACATGTAAATTTGTTTATAATTTAATTAAAATAAATAATTTATATTTCAAAAAAATTAATTAATTAAATATTATTTGTTTGGCATATAGTATTGATTATTTGATTGGCATATAAAAGATGCAAAAAAAAAAAAATGTATCTATCAATAGTAAAGTGAAAAAACTCTCATGGATATTTTGCTAATTATTTTTTAAATTTTTAATTAGTTCTATGTCGGTTAATATTATTTTTTATTAAATATTAAATTGACATATAACATTAAAGATATGGTAGAATAATAACATCTATGAATTAGTTTTTTTAAATAACCTGATAACACAATAAATATATAAATTTTTTGTTATATATTTTTTAACAGTTTCAATCTTTACAATATTATACAGGCTAATTTAGATAGCCAAAATAAAGTAAAATAAGTAACAACAAGAAGATATAGAATTTTACTTTTTGTTATATAGTACAAAAATAATATAATAATATAATAAACTGTAATAAAAATAAAGTAAAATAAGTAACAACAAGAAGATATAGAATTTTATTTTTTGTTTTGTAGTACAAAGATAATATAATAATCTAATAAATTGTAATATTCTGGTACAAAAGAACATAAAATTTAATCAAAAATACTATTTGTACACCAAAATCAGCTACCAATGTATTTGTGTATAATAAATACATGTGTAGTTTAATTTATTTTGAATGTGTATTTGTATTTTAGCCTTTATTTTATATTGGTGGCGGACTTTGGTGTACACATAGCATAACTCAAACTTAATATTATTCTTTTCAGTAGTTTTTTATCTTTTTATTTTAATTTTATTAAAAATACTAATATAATTTACTTTTAACTTTTAACTTTTAAGATATATGTAAGGATGTGATATTTTATGTATTAGATAATGTAAAAAATTTATTATAGAAGAAGTTAAGAATATAAGAGAGAGAGAGAGAATTTTTTAACCTATTAAATATGAGTTAAATCAAGTGATGATTAAGAAACATATTAGAACTCTGAATTCAAAAAAAAAAAAATTTTACTCTCTTTACACAGTATTTCACTTTAACTAACTATTTTTTATGGATAGTATTTAAGTGACAAACAAAATAATAAGAAGGTTCGTATTAGATTATAAAAATTAATATCATCTTTATAGTAGGATCGCATTGTTTCAAAACATCCAAAATAAAATAATAAAATATAGTTTAATTAATTTACAAATAAAACAAACGTACAACTTATAATTATTAGTTAAAAACTTACAATAATGTACTATTTTTATTATATTAGTTAAAATAATATATTTTAATATTATTTTTAAGGATTACTGACATCAAATTTTGATAATTTGAGCAAAAATTTTGAATGTTTTATGTCGTACATTTTTTTAATAGAATAATAAGACAACTTAAAATCCACATCAAGAAAAAACTATTGTTTTTATACATTTAGATATTCAGAAGACACAAAAACCAATTATTTTAACAACACTTCAACGACTCATAAAAGTTAACATAATAAATGATTATAGATCAAAGTGATAGACAAGATTGAAAGTTACGATAATATATAGTACTTTGTGATAATTAATTACGATTGGGTGAAGAGAAGGTGTGAGGAGAAGAAGAAAATGAAAAAGGAGAATAAGGCAATAATAGTGTGCGATAGAAATAATAGTAAGAGAAAATAATAGTGTGTGATACAATAAGAAGATATAATAAAAGTATACATTAATAATTTAAAAAAATCTTAAAATTAAAGATAATTTAATAAATTGAATATAAAATTTAAAAAACAAAATATTTTTTATCTATTAGAATTATGAATATAAAATTAAAAAATAAAATATTTTTTATTTATTAGAATTATGAATAAAAATAAAAAATACTTTAAATATAAATTTTTATATTTGCTTCAAATTAAATACTGTTAAAAAAATAAATAAATAAACTTTATAATATTTATAAATAATTACTTTATAAATATTTATCTTAATTTTATTACACATAATAACAACATAATAAAATTTTTAGTATCTTATTTAATTTAAATTTATAATTTTTGAACGTCCTAAAAGTTAAATAACTTATAAAATTTCTGTATTTATTTTTAAATATATTTTTTTATTTTTAAATTATTTTATCAAATCTATAATTAATTGAATTAATTGAATTTGTCCCTACTATATTAAGGAATCAATTTAATTAAATAATCTTGAAGCGTTTATATAGTTATTTTTATAGTCAATAAATCTGACAGTTTTTCAAGACTCAAAAAGTTATTAATAAGGATATGTACGATGAATTACGAAGATTTTTTTCAGGTACACAATTTTTATATTCTCCTATTTTGTTTATTAATTATTCTTATAGTTTGATATTTAAAAATAAAAAAAATAAACATTCTCATTTCTTCTTTTTTTTCAATACTTATAAGAAAATGAAGACCTCTTCAGATTTATATTTTGGCCTACCACTTAAAAAATATGAAGACAAATATAAATATCTGTGATATTTAAATAAAAATTAATTTTTGAAAATAACTAATATGTATTTTGATTTATATATAATTTTTTTGAATCAGGATAATATTATTATCATTATTTTTTGAACTATATTATATATATATACCTCTTTATTGTGTTTTTTTATAATTTAATATTTTAAAATTTTTTATAATAGTTTTAATTTTAACAAAATATTATATAAATAAGGTCATGCCAATATTAAAATAATAAAAAAATATTTATCTAATAAATTCAAAAAATAAATAATATATTAGCAAAAAATAAATTTAATTTAAAAAAAACAATAGAAAAGCGGCTGAACAGGCACTATCGTGCCTGTTGAGCCGCTAGTTTTTATAATGAATGTGTAAATATGATGCACAAAAATCTGTATTGCTACAAATTTTTTTTCGGTAAGTATATCGAATTGTTGTCAACTAAAAACTCACAGTAGAGTGAGGTTGAATCCCACAGGGATTGATTGGTTGGGCAATTTTAATCGAAGGAATGTTCTAGTTGAACTAAACATATTTGAATTTGAGATTTGCAGGAATTTAAATAGCGGAAAACGTAAATAGCAAGGAATGTAAATAACAGAAAGTAAATGGCAAAATGTAAAGTGCAGAAAGTAAATTGCAGGAATTTAAATGGGAATGGGGATGATTAAACATAAATGTAAACAGCAGAATATAAAGAATGGGGAGATCAGAAATGGGAGATTTATTGGGTTCAGGAGATATTGTATTCTCCAGATCAAGTTCACTCTTATCTCTTCCTCAATCCATGCAACTCATTGATCTCTTGGCAATCTTAGGTGATTGAATCCTAATTCCTTGGCAATTCAATCTCTCTAAGCTTGAACAATTGCCCAAATCATGGGAAGAGATGAAGGACGATCACTGATTATACCACATGTTTTTCCAAATCAAAGTATTAGTAAGATTATATGTCACTATATCCATCCAACCCCCAATCCGGTCCAACATAAGAAAGCATTTCTAGCATGATTTCCTCATTCCTCTTCCAAGGTTCAGAGGAAATCCAAGTATGAGCAACTTTTCTTCCGAGACAGTGACTTAATTGGATAAAGATCGAAAACTTTCAAGCAAAACAAAGAGAAAGGAAAGAAGAAGAAGAAGAATAAGAACTATTAATGTTTCAGTGAATTAGAAAAGAGCTTCCTACCCCAATGAAATGAGGGGTTTAGTTCATCATTGCTCAATCCAAATAGAAAATGAAAAGGAAAAGGAAGTACATAAACTAAAAGAAAAGTACAAAGAAAATGATTTTAGGGTTGCCCAATTAGGATCCCCTACTTCCCAGCCTCCTCCTTCTAACTCAAATTCTATGCTATTTATACACTTTCCTCATTCAGTCTTCAAGTCCTTGGATTGGGCTTTGGCCTTTGTTGAAGCAAGTTGAAAGTGGCTTTTAGTGACGTTGATGAGGGACATTTGGCAACTAACGTTCATGCTTGCATGGGTGCCCAATTATGGTGGAGTTAGTGAGAACGTTGGTGATCAATGTTTGTATGAAAACATTGAGTCAAATGTTGCAAAAATAACACTTGAGCGTTGCCACTAACGTTTGACTCAACGTTGGTGCACCAACATTCGTGTAGCCACGCGTGCACATCGCCCACGCGTACACGTCAAAACAGCATTTTGCGCGTGTGCGTCGCCCACGTGTTTGCGAGACTGGCTAAAATTTGCTTTCACGTGTACGCGTCATCGACGCGTACGCGTCGCAGCAAATTTTCCAACTCCAAAATTGAGATTCTTATCGAAGACGTTGGGGGTAACGTTGGTTTACCAACGTTCTCTCCAATGTTGCACCCTTGTGCGTACGCACACTGCCTTGTGCGTGCGCACACTTGCAATTTTTCTTCTTGTGCATATGCACACAACACTGTGCGTATGCAAACAAGGCAATTCCTCCAGCTCCAACATTTGAGATTTATCGAGGATGTTGAGGGTAACGTTGGTTCACCAACGTTCCCTCAAACGTTTGCACCCATTTTTCACAACGTTGCCAGTAACGTTGGTGAGCCAACTTTGGCCACCAACGTTGCATTGTCCTCTTCCCTCAATGTTTGAGGCAACGTTGGTGAGCCAACTTTGGCCACCAACGTTGCTGTCTCTACTTTTTCCTTGCCATTCCTCTGCTTTTTTTTACCTATCATCAACCAAACAAATGCATTAAAGTCTTGCTATAATCAAAAGATTTTTGCCTCATTCATAGTATCAAGTAAATCTTGCATAAATCTCATGAAATGCACATAATTAACCATGTTTGATTGAATCAAGATATGCATGAAATTCTCATCCAAATACTTACTTATTTCTCAAGAAAGTGCATGAAACCATATGAAAACAAATGAAAAAGGCTTATGAAACTAGCCTAAGATGCATAGGCATTGATAAACCCCAATTTTGTGGTTTATCTTGTGCTTAATTTGGGAAATTTTATCAACTTTTCTCACATTTATTCAATGAAATAGCATGGTTTTGTAATTCTCCCTAAATTTGTGCTTAAGTGTGAAAACATGCCTTTTAGGCCTTAAATTTGCCAATTTTAATTCACTTTAATTCCATTCGATGCCTTGATATGTTTGTTGAGTGATTTCAGGTTCATAAGGCAAAGATTGGATTGAAGGAATGAAGGAAAAGCATGCAAAGTGGGAGGACTCATGAAGAAATGAAGGAATCACAAAGCTGTCAATCCTGACCTCTTCGCACTCAAACGATCATAACTTGAGCTACAGAGGTTCAAATGAGGCGGTTCTAGTTGCGTTGAAAAGAAAACATCTGGGGCTTCAAAATGATAGAAAATTTGTGACATGGCGGAAATTTTCCAATTAAGAAATTATAATGAGAACAGTGTTGCAAGTACAGTTCTTAACTGACTAAAAATCCGCTTATCAATTTAGAAAGGGTTGTCATAAAATTATAATAAAAATATTGGGAGTAGAAATCCCAGGTCGTCTCCCAACGAGTTGACAAAGAAGTGCCATTTTATTGATCAGAAATTTTCTGGGAAATTTTAGTAGTTGAAGAACAGAAAAATAAATGATTGTAAATTAAAGCAATGAAAATTAACAAGAGAATTTATATAATTAAAATAAAAGTCTTGACCGGGAGAAGATTAATTGGAAGTTCTATCCTTGTTGAATTTTCCTAAGTGTAATGGTGATAGGTTGTTGTTTCTACTTAGTTATCCCTTACCGAATAAAGGAAAGTCAAGTAACAAACTAACCAACTCTGAATCCCAAGTCCTAATCCTCTCCTAAGGAAGGATTACAGTCAGAGACTTGAGAGCTAACCAACAACTTCCAAATTCCAATTAACAATTGAGTATTTCAACTCAAGGGTCTCCTTTTAACCAACTCCCAAGTCAAGTTAAGAGTCTACTCCATTGACATGTATACAACGTTCAAATGCATATAAAGGGAATAAAAAGAAGACATGATAAATTGGAGAAAATAATAACTGAAAATTAATTAAAGGTAAAAATAGTTCTTTGCATTAATAAATTCCAAAATCATAAACATACGTATCTGAACAGGGTTAATGGGCGATAAAAAAGAGTAAAGGAATAAGGAAACAAACTAGAATGATGAAAACTTCAACGGAGGTAGTGACTCTTCTCAATATCCAATCAAAAGCAATAAAATCCTAAAACTATGAATGTGAAAGAAATGAGATTCCAATCTAAAACTCAAAAACTATGCGAATGAGAATGTCCATTGAGTCTCTGCTTGTCCCCTGGCTCTAGTCTGTGTTTCGGGGCCAAAAAATGGGTCCAAACTCATCCAAAAATTGCCCCCCAGCATCTTCTGAGATTTCTGCACGTGGCACACATCACGCGTATGCATCAGGCACACGTACGCATTGCCATGAAAGTCTCCAAATCACGTGCACACGTGAGCCATGCGTGCGCGTCGCTCCTCACTTGTTGTCTCCTTTATTTCTTGTGCTCCTTCCATTTTTGCAAGCTTCCTTTCTATCCTCTAAGCCATTCCTGTCCTATAAAGCCTGAAAACACTTAACACATAGATCACAGCATCGAATGGTATGAAGGGGAATCAAAATACACAATTTAAAGGCTTAAGAAGCAAGTTTTCAACCATAGAACAAAATTAGGAAGGGATTGTAAAATCATGCAAATTGTATGAATAAGTGTGCAAGGACATGATAAAAATCATTCAAATTAGCACAAGATAAATCATAAAATAGTGGTTTATCAATCTCCCCACACTTAAGCATTAGCATGTCCTCATGCTAAGCTCAAGGAGACAGATAATGAATGAATTGGGGGGGGGGGGGAAAGCAAGACTCATGAGATGCAACCTATATATGAATGTAACTACATGCTAAGATGTTTCTGCCTACTTGGTCAAAAGTAAACAAGTTCTCCAAGACAAAAAAAAAGATAAATCAGATTTCACTAATTCAAATCACACAATAAAAGACAAGTAAACTTGTAAGAAGATAGCTCATAAAAGCAGGGAACATAGAATCAAGCCTTGAACCCTCACTGATAGTGTATATACACTCTAATCTCTCAAGTGTCTAAGGTTAATTCACTCTACTCTTCACTAGTCATGCTTTCTAAACTTTGTTCTTCATCTAACCAATCAACAAATATTTAGTATACCAATGCAAACATCATGAGGTCTTTTCAAGGTTGTTATGGGGTTAAGGTAAGGGTGATGATATATGTATGGCCAAGTGAGCTATAATATGAATCTTTGACTAACTTAAGTTCTCACCACACACACACACTCTATGTGCTTCTAAAATCATGCCTAGATACCCAAAATTCCCACTTCTGCATCACATACTCATGTATCAGATTTTCTTTAATTTCACCACATATGCATTAATCTTTTATTAAACTTAGCATTGGGGGTAATATGTCCATTTTTGTTTTACATGAAGCAAACATGACATTTTAATGCATATGATTTTTTTTGGTTTCACATGAGTAGATACCCAAATTCTTAAAATTTAAATAAAGTAAAAACACAACACATTCCCATGAACCTAGGTTTCCCACAGTTTCCCACACTTGGTTAACACACTATCTCTATCTTAAGCTAACCAAAGATTCAAATCAGGTAATTAATTGTTTTTCCGCTTAAGGCTAGTGATATGATAAAATATAGAACAAATGGGGATTAAAAGGCTCAATGTGGCTAACAAAGGTGAATGGAATGGTAGGCTATTTGGGATAAGTGAGCTAATAACAAATGATGGCCTCAATCACATATAAGCATGAATATACTAAATAATGGACATATAGAATGGAACAAAGTAAAGATTGCAATCATAGTGAAGAAACACACAAGAATAAAATATTTATGGTTAAATAATGTAACCATGTAATTAAGCTCAAAATCTCACAGGTTGTGTGTTCTTAGCTATAATTCATGTTCCAAATTACAATCTTCAAACAAGTTTAACATAAATTTTCAATTTAAATTAGTGAAACACTGTAAAATAGGATCTTGACAAGAAACTCATTACTTTAACCAAGCAAACATATATGCAAGTAATTATTATCATGCAATCTATCCTATCTAATCAAAAGAAAAACTAAAATGTTGGTGTTAAGAAAGAGAAATTTACCTCCGGAAGTCAAGGACTGACCTCCCACACTTAAGGCTTGGCACGGTCCTCCGTGCCATCAGTAAGGAGCAGGGTAGGGCTGGAAGCATTGCCTCCACTGTCTGGTTCGCCATGGCTTCCTGTGCTATTGGATGAAGGGGAGTCCGGGGTATCCTTCTGTTCTGGAGGTGGGTGAGTACCAACTATGAGTTCCATCAGGTAGTTGTAACGGCGCTTGTTACGGCGCTCCATTTGCTCCATCCGCCGGTCTTGCCGGTCGAGCCTCTCAAGGATTTGAAGGAACATCTGATGGGTGGATGGTGCTTGTGGTGTGGATGAAGGTGGAGTAGAAGAAGGAGGAGTATCTAAAGAGGGGCCGATAGGCCTGTTCGCAGAGGGAACTGGTGGCCTAATGTACTTCCCATTCGGGACATATTGGTCGGCCCTGGGGATCATGACCTTCGTGTCTCCTGCCCGATAGGACACACCTGCTGCAGAGACTAAATTTGAAACCAAGGCGGGGAAAGGCAGGTTACCCGCAATCTGTACATGTCCCATTGCTTGCCGAATGTGACGGGGCAGGTTGAGTGGTTGCTCTATCAGGATGCACCAGATGAGAACAGCCATGTCTGCTGTGAAGGTCGACTCGTGAGTGCTTGGAATGATATAGTGGGATATAATCTGTGCCCACACGCGAGCCTCCAAGGTGAGTGACTGGGCTGAGATGTGATGAGAAAGACTTTTGACGGTTTAGAATTCACAATAAATTCTCGTTGTAAAGTATAGTTTCTAAACCAACAATAGTCCTTTCATACAAAAATTTGTTTGTCTCAAGTAACAAACCCCTAAAATCTATAAATCGAAGTATTGAACCTCGGGTTGTTCTCCCTAGGAATTGCAACAAAGTGTTCTTGTTATTGGTTATGAGGTATTTTTGGGGTTTTGATAAGAGACATGAAATATAAATAGCAAAGAAAGTAAACTAATGGCCAAAAAGGTCTTGGCAAGGTTTGGTGGTCAAGGATCTCTATCCTAATCACTAACCACAACATGAGAATTGGCAAGGATCAACCCTATTAAGTCATCCTCTAACTAATAAAGGAAAGTCAAATGAGCTATGTCAATCCAAGTCCATAAGTCCTAGTTCTCCACCCATTCAATTAGTGAGATCTAGAGTTAATGGCTCCCAATTGTCAATCACTTGGACATTAGTAACTCAAGAGTTCCTAAGTTACCTTTCCAAGCCAAGAGCATAAAATTCTACTCTAAAATCCTTCCAAGCATTTTATCAAACACTTGGAAGGCATAAAAGAAAAGTATAGTAAAATTGCAAGGAAAGTAAATCTACACTACTCAAATGCAAGGAATTGAACAACAACAAATCAAATGAACAATAAAGTAACATGAATCATAAATTGCATTAAAGGAAAATAGAAGAACAAAAATGCATCAACATAAAAGTAAAGGATTACAAGAATTAAAAGCAAAACTAGAGAGAAGAGAAGAAGAGGAACAAGAATTGATAAAGGAAAAGTAAATCAAAGCATGAAATTAACCTAGATCTAAGAACTAAACCTAATCCTAATTCCTAATCCTAGAGAGAAGTGAGAGTTTCTCTCTCTAAAACTAACTCTAAACTAATCCTAATGTGTGTGAATGAGTAAAAATGACTGAATCCCCCTTTTTCCCTTCAATCCTTGGTCCTTATATGCATTTTGGGCGCCAAAGTTGGTTGAAATTGGGCCCCACAGCTCTCAGAAATTGCTGGGCATATTTTCTATTTAAAAATCACGTGCGGCCACTGGCGTGTACGCGTACAGTGCGCGTGCACACCCCTTGAGCATTTCGCAATTCGCGCGTAGGCGCATAGTGCGCGCGCGCGTCCATGGGTTTTTTTTCCAAATCTTTGGCTTTTCATGATTTCTCCACTTTGCATGCTTTCTTTTTCACTCCTTTGATCCATTCTTAGCCCTTTCAACCTGAAATCACTTAACAAACAAATCAAGGCATCTAGTGGAATCAAAGGTGAATTAAATTTAGCTAATTAAGGACCTAGAAAGAACGTTTTCACACTTAAGCATAAATTCGGAAACAATCATGAAACCATGCTATTTCATTGAATAAATGTGGGTAAAAAGTGATAAAATCTCCTAAATTAGGCACAAGATAAACCCTACAAAGGGGGTTTATCAAGATTCTCTTGGGTTTTGACCGATGCTGCCCATAGATCCAGGTGCTACCAGGTTGGGCGATAACTCCAAGGACACTATCCCATTCGAACTGATACATCTGGTGCTTAAGAGAGGCTTCTTGATATGCATCCAGCCCTTCTGAGCTGGGCGGGAGGTCCAGTATTCTCTATATGGCACTCTCGGAGATCGGGAATTGCTGCTGACGAACATAGACAATCTGCAGAGTAGGCGAGTAGAAGTTGGAGTAGAATTCAACGACCCATGATAAGTTGGCCACCCGTGGCTGCCTCCTCAAAATCCCCACTGTCTCTTCTCGATTTGGGGCTCCACAAAAGCAACAAAGTGTGTTGAAAAAATAAGTAGATGCTCATTATTATAGTTCCTCTCAGCTAGGATGGGGAACATCTGTTCGTAATAATGGTTAGTGAACCGTGTGGAATCCCGTGCGGGAAAGGCTTTTTCTGATTCATCAACTTTAATGATCCTCTTCACCCGCTTTGTTGGTGGCTTGACGCTGGTAGATGGTGGCACCTTAGTCGAAGCTCTCTTGGTTCCTCTCTTAGCCGGTGTCTTGTCAGTGGCCTTCTCTTTTCCTTTCTTGGTACCCATGCCTAAGGAGGAAGGAAAGAGGGAGGAAGTTAAATATAGATAGTCAAATAACCGGAAGGAGAAAATTCCAAGTGATAATGAATGCCAAAGGAAAAATAATAGCTTAAATACATGGTAGCTACAACATGTAGGTAAGACAGCAATTAAGAGCAAGAGGCAATTCATATTAATATATGCAAGAGGGTAAAAGCATGCAAGTAATAGGCATGAGAAGTATAACTCAAGCATCAAGTAACAAATATGCCAAATAAAAGAGCATTTGTAATGATGACAATTGTGAATGATAATCCCAAATACATGTGGAGCACAAGTGGTGTGAAAAAGAGGCATGCAAGTAAAAGAGTAAAAGAAAATAGGATTCAAAATGCCATAAAAGCTTATTCACAAACACTTGGTGTGCAAGTTAAAATAGGAATGAAAATAATGTATCCAAATGTATATGAGAGCCAAATATAAATGTCAATTGTCAAATTATTCCTCAAATATCCACAAGCCTAATGATAATAAGGTACTGTCCAAATAAAACTCCAACACCAATATGAAAAATGCATAGACAAAGAAAAGAATGGAAAAGAAACCATGAATAACTAAGCTAAAAAAAACATTGAAAAGAAAGAAAAATAAACAATTCAATAATTTAAAAAGAAGAAAAGAAAGTAGAGGGGAAGAAGAAAAGAACCTGAGGTAGAAGAGAGAAGAGGGAAGAAGGAGGTGGTAGATAGTAATAAGGAATAAATAAGAAAGAAGGAAGAAGAAAGAAGAAAGAATGATAATAGAAAGATAATTAGGATTGGGGGGGGGGAGATTGGAAATCAGGCGGCGTACTGGTGCAATTGTGCGTTGCATGCGACGCGTACGCGTATGGCACGTGTACGCGTGGTTTGTGCAAGTTTGATAGTGATGCGTAGGCGTCAGGCACACGCACGCGTGCCTTGGATTGTGCGAGTTGCGCGAAGGCATCCTCGCGCACGCACAACTCTCGGGCTGTAACGCATGAGGGCCCAACATTGCATATGACGCGTGCGTGTTAGGCACGCGCACGCGTGAGCGGCAATTTTGTGAAGATGACGCGTACGCGTTAGGGACGCGTACGCGTGATGGTGTTTGTGCTACTAGCACAGTTCCAGCCCCAAACTAGCACAACTCTCGGGTCATACAATCATTTATGCCGATTTCAGGGTCACGCGTACGCGTGAGGGACGTGTACGCGTGGTCTGGCGAAAACGCAAGCGACGCGTATGCGAGAGGTACGCATACATGTGGTCTCGCTTGTGAGCAAGGCACGTGTCCAGCACCACCCCAGCCCAACTCTCTGTTCAAGGCTTTGTATTCTCGTACTCACATATGACGCGTACGCGTCGTGGACGCTCGCGCGTCGAGTGCTCCCTTTTTTTAATGCAGTATGCAAAAATGAAAAATGCAGATGATTATGCAGAAATTAAGAATGGACACTTGTGAAAAACAAAACAAAAGAAAACGAAGACTGAAAAGGAACGTTCATACCATGGTGGGTTGTTTCCCACCTAGCACTTTGCTTTTACGTCCTTAAGTTGGACGGTCCGCAAGCTCAGTCTGCTTCTATTGGTGGATCCTCCAAGAGGAAGATCTCCAGCTCCTTGTTATGCTTCATCTTCTCACCATGATACAGCTTTAAGCGCTATCCATTGACCTTGATGAATTTAGAACTTGAAGGATGACTCAGGTGAAAGACTCTGTATAGCTCTGCCTTCTCTACTCTATAGGGGCCTTCCCATCTTGATCTTAGCTTGCCTGGCATGAGTTTCAACCTTGAGTTGTAAAGGAGAACTAGCTCCCCAGGTCTGAATTCACTTCTCTTGATATGCTTGTCATGCACCGCCTTCACCTTCTCTTTGTATAGCCTGGAGTTGTCATATACTTCTAGTCGAAGGGTCTCCAATTCTGCTAGTTACAGCTTCCTTTCAGCACCAGCCTTATCAAAACCTATGTTCCATTCCCTTACAGCCCCGAAAGCCTTATGTTCCACCTCCACTGGGAGGTGACAAGCCTTTCTGTAGACTAGGCGAAAGGGACTTATTCCTATGGGTGTCTTGTACGCTGTCCGATAAGCCCAAAGCGCGTCTACAAGCCTGGTGCTCTAGTCCTTCCTATGAGGCTTGACTATCTTCTCCAGTATATGCTTGATCTCTCTGTTAGACACCTCTGCTTGCCCATTAGTTTGGGGATGGTAAGCTGTTGCTACCTTGTGCACAATGCCATGTTTCTTCAATAGACCTGTCAATTTCCTGTTACAAAAATGGGTGCCTTGATCACTCACGATTGCTCGTGGTGATCTAAAGCGACAGATAATATGGCTTCTAACAAAAGAGACAATAGTGTTAGCATCATCAGTACGGGCAGGAATTGCTTCCACCCATTTAGGAACACAATCTACAGCTAACAATATATATATAAGAAACCACTAGAGTTTGGGAATGGACCCATCAAGTCAATGCCCCCAAACATAAAAAATTTCACAGAATAGCATAAGCTTGTTGGGGCATTAGGCACGCGTCCGTGTCGTCCATGCGTGCGCATCGCTTGCCAGTTTCTCAAAACATCATTTTTTTTCACTTTCCTTCCACTTTTGCATGTTTCCTTTCCGTCCTCAAAGCCATTCCTGCCTATAAAGCCTGAAAATACTTAACACACAGATCATGACATCAAATGGTAATAAAGGATAATTAAAATTTGTAGTTTTAAGGCCTATGAAACATGTTTTCACCTATATCACAGAATAAGAAAGGAATTGTAAAACCATGCAAATTATATGAATAAGTGAGCAAAGAATTGATAAAAACCACTCAAATTAGCACAAGATAAACCATAAAATAGTGGTTTATCAGGCATCTCATCCCTCTTGGATATATTTTGCAAACCTTTGGCATGTGGAACAAGATTTACAGAAGGCAGTAGCATCTTTAAAAAGAGTGGGCCACCAGAATCCACAGTCTAAAATTTTTCTAGCTGTTCTTTGATGGCCAAAATGTCCACCACTTTCAGAGGAGTGGCAGGCCTCTAAAATTGACCAAAATTCTGATTGAGGTACACACCTTCTAATTATTTGGTCAGCACCATACCTCCATAAATATGGGTCATCCCATATATAATATTTGGACTCGCTTTTCAGCTTGTTTTTTTTATGCTTAGTAAAATTAGGAAGGAAGGTACGACTAACTAGATAATTATCTATAGGTGCATACCAGGGAACTACTTCAGATATTGCATGCAAGCTATCAAATGGAAAAGCATCATTGATAGGAGTGGAGTCACTCTTAATGTGCTCTAGGTGACTCAAGTGGTCCGCCACCAAATTCTGGGAACCATTCCTATCCTTGATTTCTATATCAAATTCTTGCAGCAGTAATATCCAATGTATTAACCTTGGTTTGGACTCTCTTTTAGCTAATAAATATTTTAGAGCCGCGTGGTCTGAGTACACTACCACCTTAGTACTAAGTAAATAGGCTCGGAATTTATCCAGAGCAAAAACAATAGCCAAAAGCTCTTTCTCAGTGGTAGTATAATTAGACTGAGCAACATCTAAGGTCTTAGAAGCATAAGCAATTACGAAAGGATCCTTACCTGCGCGCTGAGCCAGCGCCGCTTCTACTGCATGGTTGGAGGCGTCACATATAATCTCAAATGGCTAGCTCCAGTCTGGTCCTCTCACAATCGGAGCTTGAGTCAAGGCGATCTTCAGCTTATCAAACTCAGTTATGCAATCCTCACTCAGCTCGAACTCAATATCCTTCTGCAGCAATCCGGATAAAGGTAATGCTACCTTACTGAAGTCCTTGATAAATCTTCGGTAAAAACCTGTATGACCAAGGAACGAACAGACTTTCCTCACGGAAGAGGGGTAAGGTAAACTAGAAATGACATCTACCTTTGTTGGATCCATAGAAATACCCGTATTAGAAACAACATGTCCTAGAACAATACCTTGTTGAACCATAAAATGACATTTTTCAAATTTTAATACAAGGTTTGAACTAACACACCTGTCTAATATTCTACCTAAGCTATCCAAGCAAAGGTTGAAAGAATCACCATACACACTAAAGTCATCCATGAAAATTTCCATACAGCTCTCAATAAGATCTGAGAAAATACTCATCATGCACCTTTGAAAAGTAGCCAGTGCATTACATAAGCCAAAAAGCATCCTCTTGTATGTATACGTTCCAAAGGGACATGTAAAAATAGTTTTCTCCTGATCCTTAGGAGCTATATGAATTTAAAAATAGCCTGTGTAACCATCTAAAAAGCAGTAGTGTGATTTACCTGACAGGCGATCAAGCATCTGATCGATAAAGGGCAGGGGATAGTGATCCTTACGAGTAGCCTGGTTAAGGCTCCTGTAATCAATGTATACCCTCCAGGAGTTCTGCACTCTGGTTGTCAGGAGCTCTCCATGCTCATTCTTCACTGTTGTGACTCCAGACTTCTTGGGCACCACTTGTACCGGGCTAACCCATTCACTATTCGAGATTGGATAGATGATATCAGCTTCAACTTCCTTCTTGACAACTTCCAGGATGGTGGGATTCAGTCTCCTTTGAGGCTGACAGACAGGCCTTGCTACCTCTTCTAAAAATATCCAGTGCTCACAAACTTGAGGGCTGATGCCTACTATATTCGCCAAGCTCCACCCAATTGCTTTCTTGTGTCTTCGCAGCACACTAAGCAGCTGCTCCTTCTGTTTGGAAGTGAGTTCCCTTGCAATAATAACTGGGAGTTTCTGATTATCCTCAAGGTAAGCGTACTTGAGGTGTGGTGGAAGGGGTTTCAGCTCCATTTTCTGCTCATGGCTAGGCACTGGATCATCTGGAGCTAGTGGTGGTGGCAAGGTGTCTTCATCTTGTTCAGAGGGCTTCCCCACACTTGGACCTTGCTCCATGTGCATCTCCTCTACTTCCTCTTGGTGAACTACAGCCACAGTCTCATCAATGATGTCACACTGGAAGATGAAATGATCTTCTGGAGGGTGCTTCATGGCTTTATCCAAGTTGAAACTTACTGATCTACCATCTATATCAAAAGAGTAAGTTCCTGAGAAGGCATCCAATTTGAACTTTGAAGTCTTCAGAAATGGCCTTCCCAGCAGGATGGATGATGGTCTTCCTGAGTCATTAGGGGGCATCTCCAAAATATAGAAGTCAATAGGAAATGTGAGCCCCTTAATGCTCACCAGCACGTCCTCAGCAATTCCCACCATCGAGATGATGCTTTTATCTGCCAAAACAAAATGTGCTGCTGACCTTTTTAAGGGAGGGAGCCTCAAAGCATCATATACAGATAATGGCATAATGCTAACACATGCGCATAAATCACACATACAGTCAACAAATTGTACACCCCCAATGGTACACATAACCATACATGGCCCCGGATCCCCACATTTTTCTGGTATGGCACCCATTAAAGCAGATATAGAACTACCTAAGGGAATAGTTTCTAAATCTTGTATTATATCCTTATGCATGCATAAATCCTTTAGAAACTTTGTATATTTAGGTACCTGGTGAATGCATCAAAAAGGGGAATGGTTACCTCAACCTTTTTGAAGATCTCCACCATCTTGGGGTCGAGTTCCATCTGCTTTCTGGACTTCCTAGCAAGGTGTGGAAAGGGGATAGGGATGACGTCTCTTGTAGCTTCTGCTTCCTTTGGTGCGCTATTCTCTGGTTGAGCTACTTCTTCATCAACCTTGTCTTGTATTTCATCCTCCTCTTCAATATCCTCTTCCTCAACAATATCTTCAACTTGCATTACTTCCTTTGAGCTTGGCTCCTCATGACTCCTCTCTTGCAGTGTGGTTCCGGATCTCAAAGTGATGGCATTGATTCCACTCTTGGGGTTGGGTAAAGGTTGAAAAGGAATTGCACTGGAGTTTGAAGGTTAATTCTTGGGGGTAGATAATGATTCCATCCGGGAGACGAGAGCTTGTAAAGTAGCATTCAGACCATTTATGGTAGAGGTAAGTGTATTCTGAATGTCTTGCTGTCCTTACGCAAGAGAGCGAAGCATCTCATCATTAGAAGAAGAAGGGGGGTAAGTGATTTGAGGGGTCTACTGTTGGTTGTTCTGAGGCGCTTGGGATTGCCTTTGGTGAGGTACTCTGTAAGGCTGGTTTTGGTTTTGCTGTTGGTAGGAAGGTTCTGCTGTCTGTTGTTGTTGTTGTTCCACCTCTGATTTCTACTATTGTCTCTGCCTCCTCTGTTGTAGTTGTCCCTCCACCCCTGGTTGGAATTATCTCTCCATCCCTGGTTGGAGTTGTCTTGCCAACCTTGATTGTAGTTCCCACCTTAGTTATAATTGACACCTTGTTGATAGTATCCTTGATTCAGGCGGTCATAGAAATTATGGGTAGGTGCCAAGGTGTTGTCTTCTTGTTGGAGCTGAGGGCACTCATCAGTGTAATGAGTATAGCAGGCACATATTCTGCACATTCTCTAAGGAACCAGCTGTTGACATTGTTATTGTGGGGGAGGCTGAGGTTGTTGTCGATTCAGCTGCAGCTGCTTCAGTATGTTAGTCATCTCTCCCAGAGTCTGTGTTAGAGCAGCAGTCTCACTACTAGAGAAAACCTCCGCAATAGCTTTGGAATAGTTATTCCTATGTCTGGCATTCCGGGTAGACTCTGCTAGATCGGTGATCAGTTACCAAGCTTCTATTGCCATCTTGTACTTCTTCAGAGAACCATTACTTGCAGCATCTAATGTAGTCTTATCCCGAGGCTTCATGCCTTGTGTGAAGTAGCTGATCAACACCATCTGATCAATCTTGTGGTGGGGACATGAATCTATAAGGTTTCTGAAGCGCTCCCAATATTCATAAAGGGTCTCTGACTCGCCTTGGATAATGCAGGAAATCTCTTTCCTCAGTCTATATGTAACTTCAGCTGGAAAGTATTTTTCCAGGAACTCCCTTCTGAGCAGATCCCAATTGGTAACGACCTCTTCAGGTTGAGTGTAGAACCACTTCCTTGCCTTTCCCTCAAGAGAAAACGTGAAGGCATATAGCCAAATAGAAGTTTCATCTACACTATGATGCCTAGTAGTTGAGCAGGTTGTCTAAAAATCCCTGAGGTGCTTGATAGGCTCTTGAGCAGGTAAGCCATAAAACTTGGGCAGTAAGTTGATTAGCGCAGTCTTCAGTTCAAAATCTGCAGCCAGATTTGGATGACGCACTTGATACGGTTGCAGTGTAAAGTCTGGAGCTCCTGCTTCCTAGAGAGTAATTCTCCTGGGCTCCGCCATGTTACCTGCACGTAAATCCATAGAATCAGTAGAAAAGGAGCTTGTTTCTCCCTCGGATGGTGCTTTAGATTCACCCTCAGATAAGACTGGTGAATTGGTAGTAACCACTTCACCACCCTCAGAGGCTAACCGACGCCGAGCTTGCCTAATACGTGAAATAGTTCTTTCAATTTAAGGATCAAATGCGGCTAAGCTCGGATCAGGTAGCGAACGCGTCATTCAATGAAAGAAACATACAGCTCATGGTAATAAAATAAAATAAAATATGCAAATATAAAAAATTAAAAATATTTACACCAATCAATAATTTAGCACACTATTGCAACTCCCCAGCAACGGCGCCAAAAATTGACGTGGCAGAAATTTGCCAATTAAGAAATTATAATGAGAACAGTGTTGCAAGTACAGTTCTTAACTGACTAAAAATCCGCTTATCAATTTTGAAAGGGTTGTCACAAAATTAGAATAAAAATACTGGGAGTAGAAATCTCAGGTCATCTCCCAACGAGTTAACAAAGGAGTGCTATTTTATTGATCAGGAATTTTCTGGGAAATTTTAATAGTTGAAGAACAGAAAAATAAATGATTGTAAATTAAAGCAATGAAAATTAACGAGAGAATTTATATAATTAAAATAAAAGTCTTGACCGGGAGAAGATTAACTAGAAGTTCTATCCTTGTTGAATTTTTCCAAGTATAATGGTGATAGGTTGTTGTTTCTACTTAGTTATCCCTTACCGAATAAAGGAAAGTCAAGTAACTAACTAACCAACTCTGAATCCCAAGTCCTAATCCTCTCCTAAGGAAGGATTAGAGTCGGAGACTTGAAAGCTAGCCAACAACTTCTAAATTCCAATTAACATTTGAGTATTTCAACTCAAGGGTCTCCTTTTAACTAACTCCCAAGTCAAGTTAGGAGTAGACTCCAATGACATGGATACAACATTCACAGGCATATAAAGGGAATAAAAAGAAGACATGATAAATTGGAGAAAATAATAACTGAAGATTAATTAAAGTTAAAAATAGTTCTTTGCATTAATAAATTCCAAAATCATAAACATACGTATCTAAATAGGGTTAATGGGCGATCAAAAAGAGTAAAAGAATAAGGAAACAAACTAGAATGATGAAAACTTCAACGGAGGTAGTGACTCTTCTCAATATCCAATCAAAAGCAATAAAATCCTAAAACTATGAATGTGAAAGAAAAACTAGAGGAGGAAGTATTTCTCTCTAAGATTCCAATCTAAAACTCAAAAACTATGCGAATGAGAATGTCTATTGAGTCTTTGCTTGTCCTCTAGCTCTAGTCTGTGTTCCTGGGCCAAAAATTGGGTCCAAACTCAGCCCAAAATCGCCCCCAGCGTCTTCTGAGATTTCTGCATGTGGCGCATGTCACACGTACGCGTCAGTCACGCATACGAGTCGCTGGTCATCTTCGCGTGTCATGCGTACGTGTCAGGCACGCGCACGCATCGCCATGAAAGTCTCCAAATCACGCGCACGCATGAGCCATGCTTGTGCGTTGCTCCTCGCTGGTTGTCTCTTTTATTTCATGTGGTCCTTCCATTTTTGAAAGCTTCCTTTCCATCCTCTAAGCCATTCTTGTCCTATAAAGCCTGAAAACACTTAACACACAGATCACAGCATCAAATGATATGAAAGGGAATCAAAATACACAATTTAAAGGCTTAGGAAGCAAGTTTTCAACCATAGAACAAAATTAGGAAGGGATTGTAAAATCATGCAAATTTTATGAATAAGTGTGCAAGGACTTGATAAAAACCATTCAAATTAGCACAAGATAAACCATAAAATAGTGGTTTATCAATTTGCCATAGTTGCCTGGCGTTTAGGGACGCGTACGCGTGCATCACACACACGCGTCGCAGGATTAGCGTGGGTCCATTTTAGCAACTCGTGGCCAGTGATTTCTGAAGCATTTTAGGCCCAATCCAACTCATTTCTAATGCTATTGAACCCAAGGATTAAGGGGGGAAGGAACCAAGTAGTCATAACTGAGTTTTCATCATGTTTTAGGGTAGAATTCTAGAGAGAAAAGCTCTCTCCTCTCTCTAGATTTAGGATAGAAATTAGGGTAAAGTTAGGTTAATCTCTCTCAAATTTATCTTTCAATTATTGTTTTGATTTCAATTCTCTTTATATTTTAGTGTTCTATTGTCTTAATCTTCTTAGTTTCTCTTGTTAATTTCTTATTTTGCTCTCTTTTGTGTTGATGAACCATTGTTGGATCTTGATTTCCTTTTAACGCAATTTTATGTTCCCATGTTTCTTTTATGTTGATCTTGATTGTTATTGTTGATTTCTTGCTTATGTTAGTTATGGGTTTCATTAATTATTGCATTTTGTGATGTTTACTTTTCTTGCAGACTAGGTATTTGATGAAATGTTTTCACTAGTTTTTGAGTAGTTTTCTTGACTCTTGGCCTAGGCTAAGGGAATTGAGTGACCTTGAGTTATTGGGTCTCATTCGATTGGTGATTTGAGAACCCATGGTGATCAATTTGATACCCATTAACACTAACCCACTACTAATCTAATTAGTAGATAGGTTAGGACTTATGGATTGATGTTGATCAAGCCATTTGACGTACTTCAAGCCTAGGAGTAGACATTAAACATACTTAAGGCTTTTGGAAGTAGACTTAATGAGCTTGGTTCCTCATAATTATCAATATTTGGTTTGTAGACAAGGATACTGATCTCAATTACCTATGTCTAGCCAAGAGAGTTCTTTTCCTTTCTTTTGTTAGTTAATTGTTCAATTACTTTTCTTGCCAAAACTACAAATCAAACCCCCCTTGCATCTTCATAGCCAATAATTGATCACTTCATTACAATTCCTTGTGAGACGACCCGGAGTTTAAATACTTCGGTTAATTCTTATTTGGGATTTGTACTTGTGACAACTCAAATTTTTTATGTGAAAATTGTTTGTTGGTTTGGAACTATGCTTACAACGAAGTTCTTATTTCTATAAGAGAAATTATAGACCGACACGGCAATTTTCTCACTCATCAAAATGGCACCGTTGCCGGGGAATTGTAATGGTGTTATATTATTGGCTATTGTGAATATCTAAATATGTTTGCCTTTTGTTTGTTTGTTAGTTTTTGTTAGGCTTAGAACTTGTTGCTTATTTTTGTAGCTTTTATTTTTATTTGCTATTATGAATTCTCATCCTCACTTTGGCTATGAGTTTGGCTTAAATTATGTTGCAGAAAATGGGAACTACAATGGTAACATGCATCAAGGATGGAACAATCAAAGATGGGAGGAGCCTCAAGGGATTGATCAACCTTCTTGGCAACCACAACCTCCGGTTTCTTATAGGTATAATTCCAATCCTAATGCATATCAATCTAATGGATGTGGTGACCCTTATTGTGATTGTCAACAACCACCACCATATGCATATGAACCACCTCCTCAATATAATTTTGAACCATCATACTCACAAGCTCCCTACCACCAACCACCTCCATATGACCCTAATCCTTATTCACCACACCAACCACCTTATGAGCTATATAAACCATACATGCAACCACCACCATTCCAACACAATTACTCTCAAGAACCACCTCAATATACACCACCTCCATACCCTTATCAAGATGAACCAACTTCCAATTATGAATCCTCCCTCCCAAACAATGAACCCTCTCTTCCCCCACCACCTCCAATGAATGATTCTCTCTAAGGATATATGAGCTCTTACCTCCAAAGGCAAGAAGAGACGCAAAAGAAGTTCAAAGAGATAGAAGCCAAGATTGCTATCGTGGTGGAAGCCGTTAGCAACTTGTACTCATCCTACCTAAGCTTGTTCGATCAAGGCACTTCCATTGTTAAATGTGGAGAAGCAACCAAGGAGCTTAGTGAGGGAGTGAGTTTAGAACTTCAAGGTGAAGAAGAGGGGTTGAAGCAAGAATTGTCACAAGGGGAGGAAGTTAAGACAATTGAGCCGGAAGGAGTGGTTGAAGACCTAGGAGATGTTAGAAGCCCATGGGAGCGTATAGTTATAGAGCCCTCTTTCAAGAAGCTCAATATTGATGTTAAGGAGGGTGTAAAACCTCCAACACATACCACGGTTGAAGATCTTGAAGAGGTTGATTAAGAGATGGATTCAATCATTAAGGAGTTCCTATCTACAATTGAATCCTCTCCAATTGGGCTTGACATAGAGGGTAAGGAAGAAGATACCTCACCTCCCATACCCTTGGTAAGCAATAAAGAAGAGATTGAATTGGAAGGAAGCAACCAAGAGGAAGAGGTTGAGCAAGAAGCAAGCTCTATCGTCGAAGATGCGTCCACACCAACCAATGTGTCTTTTCCTCCCTCATTGTGTTATGAAATTGATGACAAGGAGGACCGTGCACAACCTCCAACACATGGTTTGAGCAATGAAGGGTGTATAGAAGAATTTGGTGAGCAAGGAATTGAAATTGAAGAAGCTTGCAAAGAGGCGGAAGATGCAAAGGAAAAGCACAAGGGAATGGATCTCACATTGGCTAAGTGTGGGGAGGTCCCCCTCCCTAAGTCACCATCCTACACAACATTCAGGTGGGTAAGATTCTTATCCATAAGCTTTACCTTCTCACTTGAATATGGTTTGATTGAAAATGATGGTCAACTTAGAGCTCTTTGTGGAGTTAAGAGTAAGAGAGAGTTGTGTAGTGGTTAGAAGCATCACTCTAAGTTCATGATGGTTGCATGCTCAAAGTTAAATAGCAATGATTGGTGTAGAACCAAATTGCATAGGTGTAGGAGAATGTTTGGATGCTTAATTGAGAATTCACAAGCCTTGTCACCTGAACTTAACTATGGTAGTCAACAAGAAGATGGGTGCAAGAACAAGATTTGGGACCCCGGAATTCATTTCAACAACTAATACTCTTGGGGCCTTGCCATTTACCTACGCTTACTTGAAGGCTTTATGCGCCTAATTTGGGATCCCCTGGACATTGGAGATGCAAATATTGGTGGAGATTCCAGGATGAATTCAAGCATAAGCCACCATAGCAAGGATTCCACCAAATGTCCAACTTAAGGACTTAAAATAAAAGTGCTAGGTGGGAGACACCCCACCATGGTAAACTTTTTCCATTCTTTTGTAGATATAATAAATGAATGAATTGAGTTTCCATTGTAGGTAGTTTTTCTTATTTTCTATACTCTTATACATTTTGCTTTTATTGATAGGTTGTTTGTTAAATTCATATTTTGATTAGAGTAGTTGTTGTTAAGTTATATTTTGCTTGAGGTGTAAGTTTTGTTTGTTTTTTATTTGAAAATTTTTCAAAAACTAAAAAGATTTGTTGTTAAATTTTAATTTTGATTGTTTTAGAATGCTTGTAGATAGAAGAGTGCCATGTTTCTGTAAAAAAAAGAAATTCAATCCACACTTAAGCACACATGATGCTTACGCGTGGATTGCACTTTCGCAACTCCTGGTACATTTACCCGAGAGTTGCGCGAACATTGCGCGAGCACTGTGCGAAAAGCACAACCCACGCGTAAGCACGCATGACGCTTACGCGTGGATTTTCCCTGCTGCATCCATGCATAAGCACGCATGACGCTTATGCGTGGATTGCACCCTGTTTTTCTTCTATCTCCTTTCTTTCTTTTTCTTTTTTCTCTCCTACTTCTTTCTTTCTACCTTTCTTTTTCTCTCTTCTTCCTTTCTTACTTTCTTCTTTTCCCTCTCTTAATTTTTTTTAAATAATAATAATAATAATAATATATAAATAAAAAATATTAAAAAAATTTTTTCTTCTTTTTTCTCTTCTTCCATTTTCTTTTATTGCATTTGCTTATTTTCATTCATTGAATTTTAATTTTGTTTTCATAGCTTGTTCTTATTTTATTTTCTAAGTTTCTTATTTTAATAATGGTGTTGAATTCTCTTACTCAATTGTTGAGAATTTCTTGCATTGTTTGGGTGCTTCGTGACTTGTTTAGCATTAATGGTCATATTTGTTCCACACACAAGATTAGTGCTTTAGTCTTCCTAATTCATTATTCTTTGTTTTTGTACCTCATTATCATTGAGTTAGGATGCGGCCAAATACTTTCATGCTTATCACTAATCTTGCTTGAGACAATTGTTGATTAAGCTTGATGCAACATGCTCTTCATGTTATGCACACGTCGCAGGATCAGCGTGGGTCCATTTTAGCAACTCGTGGCCAGCGATTTCTGAAGCATTTTGGGCCCAATCCTACTCATTTCTGATGCTATTGAACCCAAGGATTGAGGGGGAAAGGAACCAAGTAGTCATAATTGAGTTTTCATCATGTTTTAGGGTAGAATTCTAGAGAGAGAAGTTCTCTCCTCTCTCTAGATTTAGGATAGAAATTAGGGTAAAGTTAGGTTAATCTCTCTCAAATTTATCAATATTTGGTTTGTAGACAAGGATAGTGATCTCAATTACCTATGTCTAGCCAAGAGAGTTCTTTTCCTTTCTTTTGTTAGTTAATTGTTCAATTACTTTTCTTGCCATTTATTTTCTTGCCAAAACTACAAATCAAACCCCCATTGCATCTTCATAGCCAATAATTGATCACTTCATTTCAATTCCTTATGAGACGACCCGGAGTTTAAATACTTCGGTTAATTCTTATTTGTGGTTTGTACTTGTGAAAATTAAATTTTTGATGTGAGAATTGTTTGTTGGTTTGGAGCTATGCTTACAACAAAGTTCTTATTTCTTTAAGAGAAATTCTAGACCGACACGACAATTTTCTCACTCATCAAGCATCACAACACCAAACTTAAATCTTGCTTGTTCCCAAGCAAGCAGTAAAACATGAGAAAAATGAATGAAAACAGAGAGATATATAGGTCCTTATTGGAAAGCAATCAATTTTGGTTCATGGGGTTTCATGTAGGATATATTTGAAGCTCAACTCTTATTGGTCTCCAGGTTTGAGATGTCCCTTTAAGTGCTAACCAAGGTGCTGCTATGGAACCTTGTTATTCATTGATCCTTGGTGTTTGATTTTTTTCTTTTACTTTTCTTAGAAACTTATTCTTTATTTGCAGCTTAGTGTTCTGTGTTGAGGCAGCTTTTTAGGTAAGTTTTCAGTTAACACTCCCGACCCAGATGGCTCAAGGTGTTGGATGATGAAGCACCCCTCAGACCTACTAACACAAGCCTCTCCTCAACACATACATACCACAGACACTTGGCTCACAATTCATGCTAAAGACATTGATGCCCAGCACCTCTTTGGGTCACTAAATGCCTTGTAACTAGGTTGCTCTTGATAGTGGACTTTTGGTTGATAATCCTGGGTTAGTTAACCCAAGTTACCAAGTGTTAAAACACTCCTTAGAAACTAATCATCCAAGCAGATCCTAGTACAAAAACACCACAGGCATGTGTCTTAAGGTTCAAGCTATTGGTGCCCAACTTAATCTTTGTTTCTTTTCTTTTTGTTGCCAACATTGGTGCTGGCCGTTGGTGGCCCAACTTTGCCACCAACATTGGCTTTTCTTTCCTTCTTTCTTGTTCTTTCTTTCTTCCAAGGATATTTATTCACTAAGGTTTCACATACAGCAACTAAGTTTATGCTTAAAAGGGACATTCTACCTTTCATCTTTATTAGTAAACTTGCTAAATAATCAAACATGTACCACCACTTAACCTTATTGTTTTTTCTACCAACTTGGACTATTACTCTTTTATTCAATCAAAAGGCGACAAAGCATACATTTAAGCAAGATGAAAATGAAACAAGCACTTAGACTAGCACACTTTAATGAAAATTAACGAAACAAACAAACAGAATTCAAATGACTGAAAGATTGAAGGAACATTGATTACACCAAAATAAGCACACTTTCAATTGCCATCTTAAGAACAGTTAGGGAGCAGTACGACCTCTTGATAGCTTCTTGTTTCTTCCTTGTCACCACATCCTTTAGCTATTGTGTCTTTCTTTTTCCATCAAGGGAGATTATGCATATTCTATCTAAGGGTTTTACTGCTTTTCCTACAAGAGTAGTGAAAGTTGCTTGCTTTTTAAGCACTTTTATGGTTAGCATTCGTGTGTACTTGTAAGCCTCTAAACTTACTCTGGTGTGTAAACACCAAACTTAGTTCTTTGCTTACTTCCTTGTGCAATGAGTTGTATGTAGAGTGTCATCATGTGCCATTAATCTTTTTGAAAACATATATTAGACTAGATTCGAGAGTCAAATTTCTTCTGTGATTGCTTAGAATTGGTGATATCTTATGATAATTGAAGGATTACAGTGTGTTCATGTGAACTTCATGGTGGAACACCAAACTTAGTATCACACATCCATCCTTGAATTATTGACTTATGAGATTATCACTTTTGGTGTGAAACACCAAACTTGATTCCTTGCAATGCATAGAAGGTTACTTGACCCTTTATTAAACCAAGAAAAGAATCACAGAGAAGGTTTACCTCTGGTTGGGTTGCCTCCCAACAAGCGCTCTTTTAACGTCACTAGCTTGATGGTTATTTCATTAGTTGAGCTTGTACTTCATCTTGGGGCTTTTCCCCATATTTTCCAGATAGTGTTTGAGCCGTTGTCCATTCACAGTAAAGGTTCACTGTGAGCTTTCTTTCATGATCTCTATGTGTCCATAAGGTGAGACCTTGGTGATAAGAAAGGGTCCTGACCACCTTGACTTTAGCTTTCTAGGAAACAGCTTTAGCCTGGAGTTGTAAAGGGGCACTCTCTGTCATTCTTCAAAGTTCCTTGGTGCCAAATTGAGGTCATGCTTTTTCTTTTCCCTTTCCTTATAAATTTTGGCATTTTCATAGGCTTGGGATCTGAACTCTTCCAATTCTTGTAGTTGCAGGATCTTTCTTTCACCAGCAGCATTTTTGTCAAGGTTCAGTAGTTTGAGAGCCCAGAATGCTTTGTGTTCAAGCTTCACTGGTAGATGACACACCTTTCCATACACCAGTTGATATGGAGACATCCCAATTGGTGTCTTCAAGGCCATCCTATATGCTCAAAGAGCATCATCCAACTTCTTTGACCAGTCTTTTCTTGAAGCTCCCACAGTTTTTTTGAAAATTCTTTTGAGCTCTCTGTTGGATATCTTTGTTTGCCTGCTTGTTTGGGGGTGATAAGGTATGGACACCTTATGCTTGACTCCATATCTCAGAAGGAGAGTCTCTAATGGTTTGTTACAAAAATGGCTTCTTCCATCACTGATAAGAGCTCTGGGAACTCCAAACCGGCTGAAGATGTTCCTTCTGAGAAAATTCATCACTATTTTATTATCATTTGTTGGGGTTGCAATGGCCTCCACCCACTTTGATACATAGTCCACAACCACCAAAATATATTTGTTTGAGTATGAGGGTAGAAATGGTCCCATGAAATCAATCTCCCATACGTCAAACAATTCAAGTTCTAGGATGAAGTATTGTGGCATCTCATTTCTTTTGGGCAAGTTTCCAGCTCTCTGGCATTCATCACAATTCTTCACTAGTTCTCTTACATCTTTGAAGATAGCGGGCCAAAAGAATTCACACTGTAATACTTTGGCTGCAGTTCTTTCTCCTCTAAAATGCCCTCCATAACAAGAACCATGACAATTCCATAAGACTTCCCATCTTTCTTCCTCTGGGATGCATCTTCTAAGTATTCCATCTGAATATTTTTTGAATAAGTATGGTTCATCCCAGATGAAATACTTGGCATCATTGATAAGCTTTCTCTTTTGCTGTTTGTTGATCTCTAAAGGGAACTCCCTAGTGGCCTTGAAATTTGTAATGTCCGCAAACCAGTGTGCCTTTTGAACCAACATCAATTGCTCATCTGAAAAGCATTCATTCACACACGGGTCGTGTATGTTGCCTTCTTCAAAAGGGATTCTTGACAAATGGTCTGCTACCTTGTTCTCTACTCCCTTCTGATCTTTAATCTCAATGTTGAACTCCTGAAGCAATAATATCCACCTTATCAATCTTGGTTTCGACTCTTGCTTGGCAAGTAGATACTTCAGCGCTACATGATCAGTAAAAACAATCACTTTAGAGCCAATGAGGTATGATCTAAATTTATCAAATGTAAACACTATGGCCAGTAACTCTTTTTCATTGGTGGTGTAGTTCTTTTGAGCTTCATTGAGGACCTTGCTGGCATAGTATATAACGTGCACTAATTTGTCTTTCCTCTGTCCTAACACTACCCCAATAGCAAAATCCGATGCATCACACATCAGTTCAAAAGGTAAATCCCAGTTAGGTGGGGCAATGACAGGTGCTGAGTATTGTCTTCCTTTAAGATCTTCAAAGGCAAGCATGCATTTTTGATCAAATACAAAAGGTGCATGAGAGACAAGTAGATTACTCAGAGGTTTGGTAATTTTTGAAAAGTCTCTAATAAAACTTCTATAGAATCCAGCATGTCCGAGGAAGCTCCTAATTGCCTTGACATTGTTGGGTGGAGGCAATTTCTGAATTACCTCCACCTTAACTTTGTCCACCTCTATACCTCTATTAGAGATCTTGTGGCCAAGGACTATCCCTTTGGTTACCATAAAATGACATTTCTCCTAGTTTAAAACTAGGTTAGTCTCTTGACATCTCTTTAGCACCAAGGCAAGATGGTGTAAGCAATTAGGGAAAGAATCATCAAATACTGAAAAATCGTCCATAAAAACTTTAATGAATTTCTCAATCATATCTGAAAAAATGGACAACATGCATATTTGGAAAGTGGCAGGTGCATTGCACAATCCAAAGGGCATGCGTCTATAAACAAAGACCCCATATGGGCAAGTGAAAGATATTTTCTCCTGGTCCTTCGGGTCAACTACAATCTGGTTGTATCCTGAGTAGCCATCCAAGAAGCAGTAGTATGCATGTCCTGCAAGCCTCTCCAGCATTTGATCCATGAAGGGGAGTAGAAAGTGGTCCTTTCTTGCAGCCACAATGAGCTTTCTGTAGTCAATACACATTCTCCATCCCGATACAGTTCTTGTAGAGATGAGTTCATTCCTCTCGTTAGGCACTATAGTGATGCCTCTTTTCTTGGGGACTACTTGGACAGGGCTCACCCATGGGCTGTCCAAAATTGGGTAAATTGATGCCAGGGCATCTTAGGCTAGTTTCACTAGCCTTTCTCTTTGTTTTTTAATAGGTTTTATACACTTTCTTGAGTTATAAGTAAGCAATTAGGGTAGAAATTCATGCATGCCTAGAATTATCCAACTATGATTAATTTGATGCAATTTCATGAGAATTATGCTATAATTACTTATATGCTAAGAATGACAAGAATTCTCATGACTTTAGCAAGGCTTTGATGCATGTGTTGGTTGATGATAGGTGAAAGAACGCATGAAGGAAGGTTGAAGAAGGAGCATGGAGAAGATAAAGGAGAAGCAACGTTGGGCCAAGTTGGACCACCAACGTTGCCCCTAACGTTAGAAGAGAAGCAGAGCAAGTCTCTGCACAAGTGGCTGATGCTCACGTTGGAAGGAGTGTTGGACACCCAACGTTACCCCCAATGTGGTGATGAAAAATTCAATTCTGGAGCTAAATGAATTTTGAGCGATGCGTATGCGTCTATGACACGTACGCGTGAAAAAGTAAAATTTTGATATCCATGCGCAAGCGTGCGTCATGCGCATGCGTGGAATGGCAAAATTGACCATCCACGCGTACTCATGGGTCACGCGTACGCGTCACAAAGCAAACGTTGGAGGTCCAACGTTGCCTCAAACGCCGCCTCCAACGTCCGCGATGTCAAGCCCAGAAATTGGAGTTGAGAATTTTGAATCGACGCGCACGCGTCAGTGACGCGTACGCGTGGATCGAAAAAAGGCAATGCACGCGTAAGCGTGTGTACGCGTACACGTGAATAAGCAAAATCTCAGATTTCATGCTTAAGCGTGAAGCACGCGTACGCGTGGGTTAGCAGAACGTTGGCCGTCCAACGTTGAGCCAAACACCAATGACAGCAAGATTTCTGGTTATTTTGGTTTTGTTCTAAATGGCATTTGAGTCAACGTTGGCCATCAAACGTTGACTCCAACGTGAAGCATCAGAACTCACAATTCAAACAGATCTCTTCTCAACAGCAACCGAAATCAATTGGAGCCATTTTTAACCCAATTCCATCAAGGCAAAAAGCCCAATTTAGAGATTGAAGATCAATGAAAGAAAGTGTATAAATAGTTTAGAATTTAAGTTAAACGAGGACTTTTTTCCATTTTTTACTACTGCACCTTTCAGTTTAGAATTTTTTGTTCAATTTAAATTTCAGAATGTATCTTCCAGTTGTAATTTTCATTTTGAGAGCTATGAACAACTAAACCCCTTTGATTTGGTTAGGGAGCTCTGTGTAATTCAATGGATCAATAATAGTTTTCATTCATCTTCTTCTTTCTTTTCTCTTGATTTTATTAGAAAGCTTTCGGTCTTCATCCATTTGGATAGTTATCTTGGGAAAGAAGCTATTCATAATTGGATCTCCTCGGAATCTTGGAAGAGGAATGAGGAGATCATGCTAGAATTGCTTTTTCACATTGGATTAGTGAAAGAGCGAAACTCTCGCGATCTAGAATTTTCACAAATAAATTTCCGTTGTAAGTATAGCTTCTAGACCGACAAGAATTCCTTTCTTACAAAAATTTTGGTTGTCACAAGTATAAAACCCCTAAATAAATTGATAATCGAAGTATTTAAACCTCGGGTCGTCTTCTCAAGGAATTGCAAGGAGGTGTTCTTATTATTGGTTATGCAAAGGTATATTTTGGGGTTTTTAAAAGGTTTGAACAAGGAAATAAATTGCTAAGAAAAATAAATTAATAATTAATAAAACTCTTGGCAAGGTATGAGAATTGGAATTCCTATCATAATTATTCTTATCAGCTGTGATGAGAATTGAGTTTTAATCCCACTTAGTTAAGTCAAGTGGACTAATTAGTTTAATCCTCAAGTCCTAGTCAATCCCTTTGGAAAGACTAGCTTTAGAGTGATCCAGATCAATCAGTAATCTGCCAATTTCAACCACTGCTGAGTTGATAACTCAAGTGTTACCAAATACTTAACCAAAGCCAAAAGGAAGAAAATATCTAAATTAAATTAAAAGCATCCATAACATAAATAAAGCAAAGCAAAATCGAATCTGAAATACCTCAAATTATATTAAATAAAAATCAATCTAAACATAAAGAGTTCATAAACCAAATTGAGAAAATAAATAAAAGGAACATTAAACCTAGAATTTGAGAAGAAGAAATCCTAAATCCTTAAAGAGGAATCCTAATCCTAAATCCTAAGAGAGAGGAGAGAACCACTCTCTCTAAAAACTACATCTAAATTATGAAAAGTGAATAATGGAAGACATGTTGTTGAATGGATGCATTCCCCCACTTTATAGCCTCTAATATGTGTTTTCTGGGCCAAAAAATGGGTCAAAAACAGCCCAGAAATTGCCGACGCGGAAGCGTCGTCCACGCGTTTGCGCGGATTGGGTTTTCGCCAGGTCACGCGTCCGCGTGATCCACGCATTCGCGTCGCCTGAATTCGGGGCAGCTATGGCAAATTATATACCATTGCGAAGCCCCAGACGTTAGCTTTCTAACGCAACTTGAACTGCATCATTTAGACTTCTGTAGCTCGAGTTATGACCGTTTGAGTGCAAAGAGGTCAGGCTGGACAGCATAGCAGTTCCTTCAGCTTCTTGTATTCCTTCCACTTTTCCATGCTTCCTTTCCATCCTCTGAGCCATTCCTGCCCTGTAATCTCTGAAATCACTTAACACACATATCACGGCATTGAATGGTAATAAGAGAGGATTAAAGTTAGTAATTTAAAGGCCTAGGAAACATGTTTTCAGTCATAGCACAAAATCAGGAAGGAAAATGTAAAACATGTGATTAGTATGAATAAGTGGGTAAAGAGTTGATAAAAACCACTCAATTGAGCACAAGATAAACCATGAAATAGTGGTTTATCAATTAGATTGGGGTTTGGATGGATATAGTGACATGTAATCCTACCAACACTTTGATCTATGAATTTGTGTGGTATAATCAGTGACCAAACTTCATCTCTTCCCATGAGCACTTAAATCAAGGAATTGGGCAATTGTTCATGCTTAGAGAGATTGGTGAGCCAAAGAATTGGGATCCAATCACTTAAGATTGCCAAGGAGATCAATGAATGCATTGATTGTGGAAGAGATGAAAATAAATTTGATCCGGAGAATTATACATCTCCTGAACCCAATGAATTTCCCATTCTCTTATCTACCCATTCTATTTACTTTCTGCTCTTTAATTTCATGCTAATTCTCCCTTCCCATTTAATTTCTTGCAATTTAAGGTTCTAGACTTTAATTCCATGCAATTTAATTTTCTGTTTCTTTAATTTCTTGCAATTCAAGTTTCCCGCCAATTTTACTTTCTGCAATCCCAATTAAATTCTGATTTAGCTCAACCAGAAAAATTCTCCAATTAACATTGATTGATCTACCAATCCCTGTGGGATTCGACCTCACTCTACAGTGAGTTTTACTTGACGACAATCCGGTGCACTTGCCAGAAGGAAATTATTGATAAATTGCTCTAACCAAGCTAACTATACTCTATTTTAGTAGACTCTACATTTGCTATTTCTTGTACTTGTTTATTATATGATAGGTAGAAGAGAGGCCTCAACCTCATATGATAGTGAACTGGAAAGAACCTTCCTGAGATTAAGGAAGGAAGCAATAGGAAAAAGGGCTGTTGGTGCAGAAGAAGAGGAGGAAGATTTGGATATAACTATGGAGGATGATATGAAAAACCATCATGAAGGAGAGGTGAACAATCATGCCAAAAGAGGTGTAGCCAACCCTGCTGGACAAGAGAGGAGAGTCTTGGGATCATACATCAATCCAAATCCAGGAAATTGTGGTAGTAGCATTCAAAAGCCAACTATCCATGCTAACAATTTTGAATTGAAGTCTTAACTCATAACTCTTGTCTAGAACAACTGTTCTTTTGGGGGTAGTGCACAAGAGGATCCTAATGAGCATCTCACTAAATTCCAAAGGATATGTGACACAGTTAAATCTAATGATGTTCATCCTGACACCTATAGATTGCTACTGTTTCCATTTTTTTTGAGGGACAAAGCATCAAAATGGCTAGAATCATTTCCGAAGGAAACCTTGACAACATGGGAGGATGTGGTGAATAGATTCTTAACAAGGTTCTACCCTCCACAAAAAGTCAGCAGGCTGAGAACTGAAGTGCAGACATTCAGACAGTAAGATGGTGAGACTATTTATGAAGCCTGGGAGAGATTCAAGGATTTGACAAGAAAATGCCCCCTGACATGTTTAATGAGTGGGTGCAAATTCATATCTTCTATGAAGGGCTGAATCATGAGTCAAAGAAAGCTGTAGACCACTCATCTGGAGGTTTCCTTAATAAGAAGAAGACCATTGAAGAAGCCATTGATGTTATAAAAATAGTGGCTGACAATGAGTATTTCTATGTCTCAGATCGGAGCAACAATAGGGGAGTCTTGGAATTAAACCAAATGGATGCAATCCTGGCCCAGAACAAGATGATCACCAAGCAACTGGCTGAATTGACCAAGCAAATGGAGAAGAATCAGGCCGTAGCTATCCACACTCAACCATCACCTCAAGGAGATTTGGAAACAGAAGAAGGAGTTAACTGGGAGGAAGCTAATTACCTTGGAAATTCATTCAGGCAAGCTAATGATCCATACTCTAAAACCTATATTCCTGGTTGGAAGAACCACCCAAACTTTGGGTGGGAGAACCAACAAAACCAAGGCCAAGACCACAGACCACACAATCCAACCCAGTACAATAACTCCACGCAACAAAGCTCCAACCAAAGACCATATCAGACCACACAAAATACTTATTCACAGCCACCATACCAAAGTCATAACAACCACTCTCAACACCCCAATTCCAACTAATCAGTACCACATGATGAAGATAGAATGGCCAAGATGGAAGCTATGCTTGCAAACCTTGGAATTTGAGGACATAAAGAAATTCAAGGAAGAAGTAAGAGGGAGTATAAAAAGCTGAGGAAAGGTTATTAAGAATCTCGAATCTCAAGTAGGACATCTTTCACAGCATATTTTGAAGTCCACTGATAGTTTCCCAAGTGACACTAAGAAAAATCCAAGAGGGGAAATGAAGAAGGTGAGATGGAAAGAGTGTAAGGCAATTACTCTTGCAAATGAAGAGATCCTGGAAGAAGACACTAGCAAGCTAACTGAGCACAGCCAAAGAAGTTCCCAGAGCAACTTGGAGGAAATGGAACAAGGAACTGGATCTGTGCAAAGAAAGGGATCAACAAGGGAGGAAATGCCGGAGCCTTATTTGCCAAGGGCACCATTTCCTCAGAGGCTAAGAGGAGGTGATAAAGAAATATCGTATTCAAGATTCCTAGATGTTTTCGCACCTCTCAGTGTCAACATTCCCTTTATCAAAACTCTCCAACAGATGCCGACATACATCAAGTGCATGAAAGAGCTGCTGACTAGGAAAGAAACCTTAAAAGGGGGACAAATAGTGACAATGAACAAGGAATGTAGTGCTCTCATCAAGAAGGATGTATTCCTGAAGAAGAAAGATCTAGGGAGCTTTCATATTCCCTGTGTCATAGGTGAAACAAAAATTGACAGAGGATTTTGTGATCTAGGGGCTAGCATAAATGTGATGCCTCTACCTCTTATGAAGAAGTTGCAAATCAATGAGCTGAGATCCACTGATGTAATCATCCAATTGGCAGATAAAACTCAGAAGCAAGCCGAAGGAGTAGTCGAAAATGTATTGGTGAAAGTAGGAAACTACTTCCTCCCTACTGACTTTGTTGTTCTGGACATGGAGAAAGGTTACCTCCATCCCATTATTCTAGGGAGACTATTTTTAGCTACTAGTCGAGCACTCATTGATGTAGAACAAGGAGAGTTGATACTGAGAATACATGATGAGCAGATCACTTTCCAGGCCTTCAAGCCCGTGCATGAATATGAGCAAGAGAGCAAGAAATTAAAGGAAGAATACAGTGAGAGCTCTCTAAAGAAAAACAGCAATAAAACCTCCAGGCAAGCATCTAGAGCTTCCCTTGATGGATAAACAAGAAGCTCAAGAGATGAAGCAACCAATGGAGTTCAAGGAAGAGCCGAAGCCACAAGAATCAGGGAGAGCAGCTAACAAGGATCTTCCTAACACAAGAGTCAATGGAACACTAATGGAAGAAGAGAAAAGATTGTGAAGAAATTGCCAAGGGGATGGAGAAACAAGAAGGTTCCTACAGAAGGTTTTTTCCCTGGAGACAAGGTGATATCAATCCACCATCCACCAATCTCACCCCATCTTCCAACCATTCCATCCCAGTTACCTCAAGTGTTCACAATTAGAAAAGTCCTTTCCCTAGAGCATTTAGAAATCATCAGGGAATCAAGTGGAGAAAGCTTTACAGTGAGAGGAGAGGACCTCAAGCATTACAATCCAGCCTAGTAGTAAACCAACCGTCAAGCTAGTGACGTTAAAGAAGCGCTCCATGGGAGGCATCCCATGATTTAGTTTGTTTGTTTTTAATGTTTCAGTATGAATAATAATTGCTGCTCTAACATGAATTCAAGTTCTCATAGACAATTTTGACAACTATTCATGACATTGTAAAGCATATGATCTAATTCTAAGTTTGGTGTGCCTACAGGCACACTAAGACACCTTTCAAAAATGATGATCATATTGCCATATTGACATGTGTTCATTGGAATATATAGCCATACATTAAGTTGGGTGTTCTATATATTGCAAGAACAAGTCATGAGAGTCAAGGGTCTTTTGAGTTTTGAAACTTATGAAAGTACAACCATGTTTATAAGTTTTAGTTCATGATTAGAATAGAAAAATAAAGTGTTTCTCTTGATGGTTTAACCGGAAGTGACAATAATCCCGTTGAGATCTCAATGATAAAACTTGGAGGAAGAAACACTTTGAACCATATAGCCAAACACTAATTTTGGTGTCCTCAAAAACTATGTAAAGCACAAAAGGAGTCACGGATGGATGAACAATCATGAAGAACACTAGCCATAATTTTAGTTTTAAATTTGAGCTTTGCTTGCCATGAATTTACCGCCACCTATTCATATTATTTTCTTTGTTTTGACATGATGGATAGGTATGCAGGAGAATAGCATAATGAAAAGGACAAGGCAATTGATGGTGAAGACAACATGAGGACAAAAAGTAAGCCATAAGGTTTGGAAGGATTCTTCTTGGAAATGAAAATCTGCACAACCTTGGAAGAAGCCCTTAGAAGACCGACCCCACATGCCTTATGAAGAGGAAACTTTTGTCCTCATTCATTTTTACATGCAACCCTTCATTCATAAAAACTTGCCCAAGGAATCCTAGCCATCCAGTCTTCATTAAAGCTTACTATAAATAGCCTCAATTAGACCGTGCACATGAACTCAAGATTCACACGTCTTGTACTTCAGAAATTCACTTCTTATATTCTCTAAAATCAAGGCCCACAACCGTGTTCTTTGTGGAACTAATCATCTTTGTTCACTTGCTTCCATAACACTACCTTACCTTCAAACCACCCTTTCACCGAGAGTGCATCATACTAACCATACCTCTTCATGAACCCTCAACCTCTATTTGGGTAATCATCAAGGAAAGTATGGCATCTTCTTCAAGTTCCAAAAAAAGAAGAGGAAAGAAACCCATGGTTGAAGAAGGTGAAAATGAATATGATTGATGAAAGTTCAGATCATGGTATCATCAAATGCAACTTGGGTGGATGAATGACAAAAAGATATATCCAGAAGTCCCTTTCTAGCTACCTGATGACGGGTGCCTAGAAATAAAAGCCAAGATCAGAAAGAGAAAATGGGAAGAGCTTACCTCACTAATTACCAAGATTAATGCAAACATCATAAGGGAGTTTATACTAACACCCTGAGGCTTGATATGACTGAAGCCCCAACTTACAAGAGTTATGTACGGGGAGTAGAAGTGGACTTTAGTCCGAAGACCATCATGAAGGTCTTAGGACTTAGGTCAGCATATTTTGATGAGCCGAGGTACCACGAAAGAGTAAATGGAAACCCAGATTATGATGAAATCTCTAGTGATATATGTGTGGTGAATGCTGACTGGGAGAGGGACAATCAAGGAAGGCACAAGTACTTGAAAAAGGGAGATCTCATCCTTGAAGCAAAAGGGTGGTATGAGCTGATAAAGAGATCAATTATGGGCACAGTAAACACCTCGGAAGTTAACAAGCAAAGGGCTGTCATGCTATACTGCATAATGGTGGGGAGAGAGATAAAGGTCTACGAGATCATTGCAAATGACATTCAAAAGGTTGCAGAGAAAAATTATGCTGAAGCCTGGGTCTATTATCCAAGCACCATTATGAAGTTATGCATGAAGGCCAGAGTGCCACTGGAGGATGCACACCCAACGTGGCTGTATCCATGCATGCCTATGACCCTCGAAAGAATGATGAATTCACAGAGGCACAACAAAGTCGAAGGCTACAAAGAAGGAGAAGGAGAGAAGAACCACGGGAGGAAGAAGAACAACAAGAAGGACAACAAAAAGAACAAGAAGAAGAGCAACAATTCCAACCACAAACCAACATAGACATGGGCAGGATACAAGAAGCAATTGAAAGGCTATCCGAACAGTACCTGAGAGTCCAAGAGAAACAAGAAGAATTCCATTCACAATACATGAAAGCTCAGGAGAGACAAGATGAGCTTCAGTTAAGAATGATGAGCCAGCAGAGAAATTTTGAGTCAAAATCTCTAGTTATGCAAAGAGAACAAGCTTCACAATTTCAAGAATCTTTCAACCAGCTGGCCCAACTTCAAGTTGATAACATGAGAGCTTTCAAGGAGTTCACGACCCTTCAGGATGCAAGATATGGAGTTCAAGCTGACTATAACATAAATAGTCAAATCAAGCTCAACTACATTGCAGAACATCTACATAATATGGACCCAGCATTTCCAATTTATGATGAATACTTTGAGGGAAGGAGCGGCAGAGAAATAGACAAAGCAATACGCCTTGAAAATAGAGTGGAAGAGACAATGAAGAAAGCTGGATTCTGGACAAAGCTAAAAGGAAAAGGCAAGGGAGAAACTAGTAAGCAAGCAAGCGAGAAGAAGAAAAAAGACAAACAAGATAAAAAATGAAAGGTGGACTCGCTCCTTGGTTATTCCATTCAATAAAGAAAGAACATGTCTGTTTTAGTTAATATTAGCTTAAGCTGTTTTGCATTCTATGTGTTTAAGTTTGCAATAAGTGTGCTAGTCTAAGTGTGTGTGCTTTCACTTTTACTTGTTTAAATGCTTGTCTTGTCCCCTAAGTCTTTTCAATTTCAATAAAAGAAATGTTTGAACCAGAAGTGGAATAGTTCCTTTTTAGCAAGAAGAGAAATAACAGTAAGTGGCAGTATGTATGTTTGATTGTGTGGTAGCTCAACTTATAATGAATAAAAGGATAAATTATTCCCCTTTTAGGTGTAAACTAGCATGCTGTCTATGAATCTTAGTAAATAAAAATCCTTGGTTGAAAGAGAAACAAACAAAAAGAAAGAAAAAGCAAAGCCAAAAGTGGCAGCAAAAACAAAAGAAAGCAAAGAATAAGGCTAGACACCAATAGCTTGGACCTTAGGACATATGCCTGTGGTGTCTTTGTACTAGGATCTGCTTGGATGATTAGGTTCTATGGAATGCTTTAACACTTGGTAACTTGGGTTAACTAACCCGGGATTATCAACCGAAAGTCCATTATCAAGAGCAACCTAGTTAAAAGACATTTAGTAACCCAAAGAGGTGCTGGGAATCAATGTCTTAAGAAGAATTGTGAGCCAAGTGTCTGTAGTGGAAAATGTGTTAAGTACAAATAAGCTAAGAAACTGCTACAACATATGACACTGAGCTAAAGTCTACAAGAAAAGAAAATGAAGAAAAGCAACCACCAAGGATGAATGAATAATAAGAGGTCATAGCAGTATGATAATTGATGCTTAAAGGAGACATTCTAGGCCTAAAAATCAATAAGAAGTGAGCTGTTGCATTTTCTGCATAAAACAACATTAACTAATAATAAGGACGTGTTGATATGAACATCACCTTCTATTTCATTCTTTCTTCTTATTAATTCAGTACTTGCTTAGGGACAAGAAAGATTTAAGTTTGGTGTTGTGATGCCAGGGCATCTTAGGCTAGTTTCACTAGCCTTTCTCTTTATTTTTTGATAGGTTTTATGCACTTTCTTGAGTTATAAATAAGCAATTAGGGTAGAAATTCATGCATGCCTAGAATTATCCAACTATGATTAATTTGATGCAGTTTCATGAGAATTATGCTATAATTACTTGTATGCCAAGAATGATGAGAATTCTCATGACTTTAGCAAGGCTTTGATGCATGTGTTGGTTGATGATAAGTGAAAAAACGCATGAAGGAAGGTTGAAGAAGGAGCATGGAGAAGATGAAGGAGAAGCAATGTTGGTGGCCAAGTTGGACCACCAACGTTGCCCCCAACATTGGAAGAGAAGCAGAGCAAGTCTCTGCACAAGTGGCTGATGCTCACGTTGCAAGGAGCGTTGGACATTCAACGTTACCCCCAACGTGGTGATGAAAAAGTAAAATTTTCATATCCACGCGCAAGCGTGCGTCACGCGCATGCGTAGAATGGCAAAATTGACCATCCATGCGTACGCGTGGATCACGCGTACGCGTCACAAAGCGAACATTGGAGGTCCAACGTTGCCCCCAAACGCTGCCTCCATCGTCCGCGATGCCAAGCCCAGAAATTGGAGTTGAGAATTTTGAATCAACGGGTACGCGTGGATGGAAAAAAAAGGCAATGCACACGTAAGCGTGGTGTACGCGTACGCGTGAATAAGCAAAATCTCAAATTTCACGCTTAAGCGTGAAGCACGCGTATGCATGGGTTAGCAGAACGTTGGCCCTCCAACGTTGAGTCAAACGCCAATGACAGCAAGCTTTCTGGTTTTTCTGGTTTTGTTCTAAATGGCGTTTGAGTCAACGTTGGCCATCAAACGTTAACTCCAACGTGAAGCATCAGAACTCACAATTCAAACAAATCTCTTCTCAACAGCAACAGAAATCAATTGGAGCCATTTTCAACCCAATTCTATCAAGGCCAAAAGTCCAATTCAGAGATTGAAGATCAATGGAAGAAAGTGTATAAATAGTTTAGAATTTAAGTTAGACGAGGACCTTTTTCCATTTTTTACTACTGCACCTTTCACTTTAGAATTTTTTGTTCAATTTGAATTTCAAAATGTATCTTCCAATTGTAATTTCTATTTTAAGAGCTATGAACAACTAAACCCCTTTCATTGGGTTAGAGAGCTCTGTGTAATTCAATGGATCAATAGTAGTTTTCATTCATCATCTTCTTTCTTTTCTCTTCATTTTACTAGAAAGCTTTCGGTCTTCATCCAATTGGATAGATATCTTGGGAAAGAAGCTATTCATAATTGGATCTCCTCGGAACCTTGGAAGAGGAATGAGGAGATCATGCTAGAATTGCTTTCTCACATTGGATTATATTGGGGTTTGGATGGATATAGTGACATGTAATCCTACCAACACTTTGATCTATGAATTTGTGTGGTATAATCGGTGACCAAACTTCATCTCTTCCCATGAGCACTTAAATCAAGGAATTGGGCAATTGTTCATGCTTAGAGAGATTGGTGAGCCAAGGAATTGGGATCCAATTACTTAAGATTGCCAAGGAGATCAATGAATGCATTGATTGCGGAAGAGATGAAAATGAATTTGATCTGGAGAATTATACATCTCCTGAACCCAATGAATTCCCCATTCTTTGATCTACCCATTCTATTTACTTTCTGCTCTTTAATTTCATGCTAATTCCCCCTTCCCATTTAATTTCTTGCAATTTAAGCTTTTGCACTTTAATTCCCTGCAATTTAATTTTCTGTTTCTTTAATTTCTTGCAATTTAAGTTTTCCGCCAATTTTACTTTCTGCAATCCCAATTAAATTATGATTTAGCTAAACTAGAAAAATTCTCCAATTAACATTGATCGATCTAGTAATCCCTGTGGGATTCAACCTCACTCTACAGTGAGTTTTACTTGACGACAATCCGGTGCACTTGCCAGAAGGAAATTGTTGAGAGGCAAATTTCCGCGTATCATAAATCACCCCTGCCTGCCATAGCTTTATCACCTCCTTTTGTACCACTTCTTTCCTGACTGGGTTCAGTCTTCTTTAGGGTTGAATGGAGGGCTTGGCATCGTCCTCCAATAGGATTTTATGCATGCATATGGAAGGGCTTGTCCCCTTCAAGTCAGCAAGAGTGCATCTAATAGCATCTTGATGTTTTTGTAGCACCTTGATTAACTCCTTCTCTTGTTCTTAACTTAGTGTATAATTGATGATTACTGGGTAGCTCTCATCACTTCCCAAATATGCATACTTGAAGGTGGGGGTAGTGCTTTTAGTTCAAGTTTGGGAGCTCCATCCTCTTCCCTCTTTTTCTCTGATGTGCTTGGAATGAGTGCTTCAGTTGATTGAATTGCTACAGCTTCATTGTTTGGTGGAGGATCTTCTTCTGACACCTCCTCGAGTTCTTCGTCTTTAAACGTTTCTTGGACCAAAATCTCCACTACGTCCAACCTCATGCATTCTCCCATTGATTCCTGTGGATAACTCATGGCCTTGAATACATTGAATACCATTTTCTCATCATGTAGTCTAAGGACCAGCTCTCCTTTTTAGACGTCAATGATGGCTCCATATCCAACACCACAAAGTCTGCTGGGAAGATGAAGTCTCCCACCTTCACTAACAAGTCCTGTACTACTCCATAGGGAAATTTGAATTAACGGTCTGCTAATTGAAGTGTCGTTCTTGTTGGTTTGGCTTCTTTAATCTTCATTCTCTTCATCATTACTAAGGACATCAAATTTATGCTAGCTCCCAAATCACATAAGGCTTTTTCCACTGTGATTTCTCCTATGATACATAGGATTTGGAAGCTCCCATGGTCTTTCAATTTCTGGGGTAGTTTGTGTTGAATGATAGCACTACATTCCTCGGTCAACACCATAGTTTCATCATTTCTCCAGCTCCTCTTCTTGTACATTAACTCCTTCAAAAACTTAGCATAGAGTGGCATTTGCTCTAGTGCTTCAGCAAAGGGGATATTGACTTGGAGTCTCTTGAAAACTTCCAAGAATCTGGAGAATTGGTTGTCCTTTTCATTATTCTTCAATCGTTGAGGGTAAGGAGCTTTTGGAACATATGGTCTCGGGATTTCTTTTTCTTGGGATGGATTAGAAGCAGATGCTTGTGCTTCTTCTTTATCACTTAAGTGTTCATCCACTTTCTTCCCTTGTGTTTTCCTTGAGGCTTCCTTCAATTCCTTCCCACATCTTAGTGTAATGGCCTTACATTCCTCCCTTAGGTTTGCCATGGTATCATTAGGAGGACTGTGGGTTGGAATTTGCTTAGATAGGTATCCCACTCGTGCCTCAAGCTTCTTGATGGTAGCCCCTTGGTTTTGCATATTAGATATTACCTCCTCCCTGAAAACTCTCATGTCCTTAGATTCCTTGTAAAGTTTTCCAAGTAAGGCCTCAATGTGGGATAATCTATCCTCAGATGGGGATGGTAGGTTGGAATTTGGAGGTTGAGGATGGCTATTTTGTGCTTGATATGAAGGTTGGTAAGAGTTATTGTGTGGAGGGTTGGTATAGTCTTTGGTTGGGATTTTTAGGTCTATAATCTTGGTTCTGGTTCTGGTGGTTTCCCCACCCAAAGTTTGGGTGGTTCTTCTAACCAGGATTATAGGTTTTGGAGTGTGGATCATAGGGTTGTCTTGATAAGTTTCCAACATAACTGGTTTGCTCCCAATCACCCCCTTCCTCTGTATTCACTCCTTCTTGAGCTGGTGGTTGAGTATTGACTACAACAACTTGGTTCCTCTCCATTTGTTTGGTGAGGTCTGCCAATTGCTTGGTGATCAACTTGTTTTGAGCTAGTAATGCATCCATGTGACTCAGCTCCATCACTCTCTTTCTTGGGGTTCTATCAGAGGCATAGAACTATTCATTGTTGGCCACAGTTTCTATGATATCTATGACCTCTTCAATTGTCTTCTTCTTATTGAGATACCCTCTTGAAGAGTGATCTAAGGCCTTCTTTGATTCTTGTGACAATCCTTTATAGAAAATGTGCAGCTGTAACTAATCATTGAACATGTTCGGAGGGCACTTTCTTGTCAACTCCTTGTATCTCTTCCATGCTTCATAGAGAGTTTCCCCATCTTGTTGTCTGTTTGAACTTCAGCCCTCAACCTGTTAACTCTTTGGGGAGGGTAAAATCTTGCTAAAAACTTATTCACCACTTCTTTCCAAGTTGTCAAACTCTTCTTTGGAAAGGACTCTAGCCACTTTGATGCTTTATCCCTGAGAAAAAAGGGAAACAAAAGCAGTTTATAGGTGTCAGGGTAAACACCATTTGCCTTCACTGTGTCACAAATTCTCAAGAATGTGGTTAGATGTTAGTTTGGATCTTCTTGAGCATTTCCTCCGAATGAACAGTTATTCTGAACAAGAGTGATTAGCTGTGGTTTGAGCTCAAAATTATTGGCATGTATGGTGGATTTCAGGATACTGCTTCCACAATTCCTAGGATTGTGATTGATATAAGTGCCTAGTACACTTCTCTCCTACTGTTCATACCCTGGGTCGAGCTACCCGACCTGGGATGACTGGCGACAAAAGCGACGGACCTCTTCAGGTCAGGCTACCCGACCTCTTCTCAAGGAGGTCGGCCAAATCAACAGGAGAGCCCAGTAAAGGGCCCAAATAGAGGAACATGACCCAAATCCAAAGGCCGTCCAAGCCTATAGAGATAAGGGCTGTTCCTTTGAAGATAAGCTGACCTCAACTCAAAGATAAAGATAAGATAAGATAACTAACTTATCTTATCTAGAAAGGTCACTCTACAACCACTATAAATACACTGGAGCACCCAAGTATAACTCATACTCTGATTCTACATAAAAACTTGCTTAATACCCGTGCTAACTTAAGCATTGGAGTCTCTTGCAGGTACCCCCACCCTCCGGTGGCCAAGGATCAGCAGTGCGACAAGTCCAACAAGTCGGATACAACAGCTCCGGCAGTCATCGGCCAGCCGGACACGTTATCTCCGACCAGTACGGAAGATCTCGTCCGAGATCGACCTCCAATTTCAGGTAACCTTGGAACATTGGCGCCGTTGCCGGGGAACTTGGAAGTCAACCCATCACCATGGCGGACAACCATAACAACGACCACGATTCAGGTCTGGAAGAGAGAACACCGCACAAGAATGCGGATGTCACACTACAAGACACTCTGGAAATCAATAAAGACAGCGACTCACTAAATTCAGGGGCAATAGAAGCACTCCTAGATCGCCTAAAACAACTGGAAAAAGAAACTCAACAACAACGGGAAATCGGAAGGGATCTACAAAGAGAGATGTGGCGATGTCGGAAGTTAGAAGAAAAACTACAGCAATTAGAAGCCGATCTCAAATTAAAAGCTCCCCGGGCCAATCTTGAAGAAAACTCACGCAAAGAGCAAAACCCGTTCACCAGAGAAATCATGAAAACCAAAATTCCAAAAGACTTCAAACTCCCGGATATGACCCTGTATGATGGCACCACGGATCCCAACCACCACCTCAGTAACTTCAGAAGCAGAATGTACCTCACCGACGCCCCAGATGCTGTTCGCTGCAAAGCCTTCCCAACAACTCTCACAAAGACAGCCATTCGATGGTTCGACAACCTACCCCCAAAGTCCATCTGAAGCTTTGACGACTTAGCTAAAAAATTCCTAGCCAGATTCTCCATTCAGAAAGATAAAGCCAAGCACGCCCCCAGTTTACTAGGGATCAAACAAGGAGATCGGGAGAGCCTCCGCAACTATATGGAGAGATTCAACAAAACATGCATGAACATACAAAGTTTACCCACAGAGGCCGCCATCATGGGACTCATCAACGGCCTACGAGAAGGACCCTTCAGCCAATCTATATAAAAAAAGTACCCGACCTCCTTGGATGAAGTGCAGGAACGAGCAGGAAAATACATCAATATGGAAGAAAACGCTCGGTTAGGAGAGACCTCAAAATCGGGGGCCTCCTACCGAGACAGAGACAAGGAATCCAAGAGGAAAGAAGATCGACAAGGGGAGAAAATCAAAAAGTGCCATAATTACACTCCTCTCAGGGCATCCTTGGTCGAGATATACAAAGAAGTATGCCATATAGAAAAAATCTCCCCAGCACGGCCACTCAAAGGCAAAAAGGGAGGAGGAAACCGGAAAGAATATTGCAAATACCACCGAGTCCGAGGACACTCCACAAACGAATGCTTCGACTTAAAAAATATCATAGAAAAATTAGTGAGAGAAGGAAAGTTAGATCGATTCCTGGCCACTCGAGATGATGATCAAAGAAAGAGACGAAGAGATGAGGATACTGAACGAACAGAACGATCACCTCGGACACCAGAAAGACATGTCCACATGATACATGGCGGATTCACAGCAGGTGGGATCTCCAAATCCTCTCGCAAAAGATATCTCAAAGAAGTATATCATGTTGAAGGAAAGGAGGAAGCACTCAACATCCCAGCAATAACATTTACTAAAGAGGACGCATCTGGCGTCATCGCAGGACACGACGATCCCATGGTCATCACCATCATATTAGCAAACGCCAACCTACATCGCACCTTAATAGACCAAGGGAGTTCTGCCGACATTTTATTCAAAACAGCCTTTGATAAACTCTGCTTGGAGGAAAAAGAACTTCAAGCATATCCAAACAGTCTGTTTGGACTAGGAGACACCCCGGTTCGACCACTAGGATACATACCACTACACACAACCTTCGGAAGAGGGAACCAATCTAGGACCCTCAAAATAGATTACATCGTGGTCGACGTAAGTTCAGCTTACAATGCTTTCATAGGTCGGACAACACTCAACGAACTCGGCGCGATAGTTTCGACCCCACACCTATGTATGAAATTCCCAACACCAAAGGGGATAGCCACGATAAAAGCAGATCAAAAAATGGCACGTCGCTATTACAACGAAAGCCTAAACCTCAGAGGCAAAGGAGAAGAGTTCCACACAATCGAGCTGGGCGGAGTTCAACGACGAGAAGAACTTCGTCCCCAGTCAGAGGGCGAGATAGAAAAGATTCAGATCGGGGACACCTCGGAAAAAATAACCAATATCGGCACAATCCTAAAAGGAGACTCAAAGGAATTACTAATACAGTTCCTGCGAGATAATGTCGATCTCTTTGCATGAAAAGCCGCAGATATGCCAGGCATAGATCCTAAGCTGATGTGTCATAAGTTGGCGGTCTATCCAGGATCTCGACCAGTATAGCAGAGATGAAGAAAACTTGGAAGAACAAGCACAGGCACTACTGGAAGCAGGATTCATAAGAGAAGTCAAATACCCACTATGGCTAGCCAACGTTGTCTTGGTGAAAAAATCAAATGGGAAGTGGCGAATGTGCACCGATTACACCGATCTCAACAAGGCTTGTCCAAAGGACCCTTACCCACTCCCAAATATCGACGCTATAGTAGACGCTTCTTTTGGATATAAATATCTCTCGTTTATGGATGCATACTCGGGGTACAACCAGATCCCCATAAAGCCTGGAAGTAGCATCAGCACTAGTCAGAGAAGACGAAGACAGACAACAACCCGTCTACTTCATTAGTAAAGCACTACAGGGATCCGAGCTGAACTACCAGAAAATAGAAAAAATTGCATACACTCTCATTCTAACATCTAGACGACTCCGCCCTTACTTCCAGGCCCACACCATCAAAGTTCGCACCAACCAGCCCTTGAAAGGAATATTGCAGAAAACAGATTTAGCAGGTAGAATTCTACAATGGGCAGTCGAGTTGCCAGAATTCGACCTCCAATATGAAGCTCGGACGGCCATTAAGTCACAATATCTGGCCGATTTTATCGCAGAATTCACAGATGCCCTAGAAACCCTCACAGAGTGGAATCTCTATGTGGACGGTTCTTCAAATAAAACTGGAAGCGGCGCAGGAGTGATAATAGAAAGCAACCAGGGAACCCAAGTTGAGCTCTCCCTCAAGTTCGGGTTCCCGGCTTCGAATAACCAAGCAGAATATAAAGCACTGCTAGCTGGTTGGAAGCTGGCTGAAGAGGTTGGAGCTCGAAAACTCAACATCTACAGCGATTCACAAGTTGTCACATCACAAATAACAGGGAGCTACCAAGCCAAAGACCCCACCATGAAAAGGTATTTAGATAAGACCAAGCAACATCTCGGACAAATCGGGGAATATAAGATATACCACATACCCCGAGAACAAAATGCCCGAGCTGACGCACTCTCGAAACTAGCCAGCACCAAACCAGGGGGCAACAATAGAAGCCTCATCCAGGAAATGTTACAGAACCCGTCAATCTCGGAAGAGGAAAAAGTCCTAGCCATAACAAACCAGGACCAAGGATGGATGACTCCCATAATTAACTACCTCAGAGCAGGAACACTCCCCACAGAAGAAAAAGAGGCAAAAAGGATAAAAAGAGAGGCACAGTACTACACCATTATAAACAACATCCTGTACAAAAGAGGGATCTCAGTACCATTACTGAAATGCGTACCGACCTCCCACACAAAGGAAGTGTTAGAAGAAGTACACGGCGGCATTTGTGGCAATCACCTTGGAGCACGAGCTCTAGCCAAAAAAGTGCTCCGGGCGGGGTTCTATTGGCCAACTCTACAGAAAGAAGCTACAGAGTTTGTAAAGACATGCCCACCATGTCAGAAACATGCCAACTTTCACATCGTCCCACCAGAAGAGCTCATCAGTGTAACTTCCCCTTGGCCGTTTGCAAGGTGGGGGCTCGACCTTCTTGGCCCCTTCCCCCAGGGGTCAGGACAAGATAAATTTCTCATAGTAGGGGTAGACTATTTCACAAAATGGATTGAGGCAGAGCCCCTAGCCAACGCCACCGCTCAAAGAAGCCGGAAATTCCTATATAGAAACATTGTCACAAGGTTTGGGGTTCCACACTCCATCACCACGGACAATGGCACCCAATTCACAGACACAGGCTTCAGGAGACTAGTAGCCGACTTAAATATAAAGCACCAATTCACTTCCGTCGAACACCCTCAAGCCAATGGACAGGCCGAAGCCGCCAACAAAGTCATATTGGCTGGGTTGAAATGGAGACTACAAGATGCAAAGGGAGCTTAGGCCGAAGAACTTCCACAAGTCCTATGGGCATATCGAACAACGCCACACTCCACCACAAATGAATCACCATTTCGACTAGCATATGGAGTGGAGGCAATGATCCCAATAGAGATCGAGGAAGGGTCAGCCAGAGTGGTCCACTACAATGAAGAAGCCAACTCCCAAATTCAGAGGGAAGAACTCGACCTACTATCTGAAATCCAAGAAAGAGCTCGGATCAGGGAAGAAGCACTAAAACGACGGATGGCTTCCAGATATAATCAAAAGGTAGTGCCGAGAAGTTTCACAGAGAATGATCTCATCTTAATCTGAAACGATATCGGAACAACTCGACCAGGAGAAGGAAAGTTGGCAGCAAACTGGAAAGGACCTTACCGAGTTGTAGAAGTACTCGGGAAGGGCTATTACAGACTGTCCGAACTCAACGGACGAGAGCTTCCCAGGTCATGGCACGCTTGCAACCTAAGAAGGTACTACAGTTAGGAAGGTAACAGATCTCATTATTTGATGCACTCTTTTTCCTGAAAAGGTTTTTTAATGAGGCACCAAGTTGAGACCCAGGCACTATCCGACTTGAAGGAATGAAAAAATTCCCACATGTATATATTTGCATTTTTACTTTGAATAAAGTTTATTTAGATATTTCTACAAGAATTCAAGACACATTAATCTGAAGAATTCATCGTCCGATTATAAAGCGACAGGTCGGCAGAAAGTGAAAAACAATTTCACTGCACGACCACGATAAAGACAAACCGTCCGATAAAGGTGAAAGCGCGATTCACCCAAAGAACGATCTAAAGATGCCAAACACTTTCTACAAATCGGCAAAAATGAACACAGAATAATGTAAGAATTTATCGAAAGCAATCCAAAAAAGAACCTGATGAGGTCTTACGGATAGCTAAAATAATAACTTAAAGATTGGCCGACGTCCAGAAGTCGGACCAAGTCAACCCAAGTTATAAGTAAACCCTAGAAAGAGGTTTGGCCACCCCTATTAAAGAGGATTACTTTAACTTAGAAGGGCTCGACCTAACAAAGTCAGCCCAAAATAAAAAGGGTTATAAAAGTAATCCCTGAAAGAGACCTGGCAAAGGTCCAAGAAAGAGAATTACAAAAATAACCTAGAAAGAGATCGACCTAACGAAGTCGGTCTCCTACAATGAAAAGTTATAAAAGTAATCCCTGAAAGAGACCTGACAAAGGTCCAAGAAAGAGGATTACGAAGTAACTTAGAAGAGATCGACACAAAGAAGTCGGTCTCCTACAACGAAAAGTTATAAAAGTAATCCCTGAAAGAGACCTGACAAAGGTCCAAGAAAGAGGATTACGAAGTAACTTAGAAGAGATTGACACAAAGAAGTCGGTCTCCTACAACGAAAAGTTATAAAAGTAATCCCTGAAAGAGGCCTGACCAAGGTCCAAAAAAGAGGATTACGAAGTAACTTAGAAGAGATTGACACAAAGAAGTCGGTCTCCTACAACGGAAAGTTATAAAAGTAATCCCTAAAAGAGACTTGACAAAGGTCCAAGAAAGAGGATTACGAGGTAACTTAGAAGAGATCAACATAAAGAAGTCGGTCTCCCACAAATCGGTTATAAAAGAGACCTGACCAAGGTCCAAAAAGGAAGATTACTTTAAATACTTGAAAAAGATCGACATCGGTCGACTACTCGGAAAAAGACAAAGAAGTCGGGCATGGATTGTTAAATCGGATCCACACATCGACAACAAGCCCTCAAAGAAGCTAAGACAGGCGCAAGCAAATGTAACGTAAAAACCTCAGGGTCAGACCCAAAAGCCCAGAAGCTATTCGTTGTGTTTTTAAATAATGTTGCTAAACAAGCAACAAGAGTGTCAACAAAATAAACCAAAGAGTTTTAAAGCCCACAAGCGGGGCCAACTACAAAAATATCCAACATAAATCAGCTAAAGGTTAGAAGGCTTCTTAGCAGCATCATTCTGAGGAGAAGGAGGGCGAGCCTGGAGAGGGACAGCATCCACAGTACCATCGTCCCGGTTTAAAATCTGACAGTCAGGATCAGAAGCGGGAGGGTCGACCTTGGCAGGAGGAACAATAGGCGCGGATACCTTGGCAGAAGACACAGGGAGGGGATCGACCTCATCATCATCATCCCCATCATCAGGAACAATCTTGCCATCCCTGACAATGTTGTCCAAGCTAAAGGGAGTGAGATCGGCCTCGGGAGCAATAACCCGAACTTGCTCTTTTAAGTTCTTGTAAGCAGTAGTCACGCTGCCAACAAGATGACTTTGGAGCTCAGAATAATCTTCCCGGACATTGTCGAGTTCCCCCCTCAGACGCAACATCTTCCGATAGGATGTAACATAACTATCCTTGTGCATCATGGCTGTGTCCTCAGACAACCTCAAAGAAGCTGCCAGTGATTGAGAACTCGCCTTCTCGTTCTCTAAGTCCTTCTCCAGCTTGGCTACCTTTACCTCAAGTTCCTCCTTCAACTCCCTCATTCGATCAAACTATTGTTTTGCCTCCTCCATAAACGCTTTAGTGGCATGGAGAGGGAGATTCTGAGCAGTCCGATATATGGCGACCGCCATATACGCCATCTTTACGTGATTTCGGGCCATAAATTCCAGGTGATGGAGGATGGACACATCATCTGTAGAGAGGGAGCCATAGGGACCGATTTGCTGATCCACAAACTCAATGGCATTGAAATCAGGAGCATCGAGGTCAAAGGGCTCGGCTGTTTTTTGTTTTTTATTGGGAGGAGCAACAGATAGAGCGGCAGAAGTGGGATGAGGATCCACCAAACGGACTCGGGGTGTAGGGACCACCTTCTTCACCCCAGGAGAACTCGGCACTGATGGCTTCTCGCGCATTTGGGAGGACCCCTCCCCAGCCGCCTTGGCCGCAATATTCCTGGCAGCAGTAGCCCTCTGTGCCCTCTTAAAAGCTTTCATAGCTTCATTATTCTTCATTGCCTCTGCAAACAAAACAGAAGTTAAGCTACAAGTCGGATAAGTCGGAAAGACAGCTACAAGCAACATAAACAGATAAACACAAGATACCCAGTTCAGTTTGAAGAAGAGAAGGATTGGTTAGAAATTTCTTTGTGTCGAGATGGGGAGGATGACCCCAGCGATCTTCCAAGACAGTCACGAAGGCTCGTTCAGCCTCATCCAGCATTTCCCACTCATATCTGGAGACCCTCACATCTTTTTGCCATTCCAAGGGAAAAGCAGGTTCGTCATTTTCATCCAGAAAAAATGGCCGAGCTCCTTCAATAGCTCGGACTTTGAAAAAGTAGTTTTTAAAATCACGGAATGACTCGTCAAACATGGAAAAGACCTTCTATCCCTGGGTGGAATGGAAGGAGACCGAAGCTGACTTCTTTTTTACCACACCGGGCTTAGTCAAGACAAACAGATAGAAAAAGAGAGATTGGAAAGCAGGAATACCAAAACCATTGCACAACAATTGGAAAATTTTTATGAAACCCCAAGAATTGGGGTGAAGTTGAGAGGGGGCAACATTACAGGACCATAACAGATCGGTTTCAAATGGAGTAAAAGGAAGGGTGATACCCAGCGGACCGAAGAAAAAATCATAAACATAAAAGAAGGGGCGATCATCAACAACCCGAGTAGAAAAGCAGACTCTTTCATCAGAAGAGGGAGGGACAAGCTCATAGTTCTTCTCATCACTAGAATTACTACAAACACTATGAAACTGTCTAAGCTGTGCACAAAATTCAGAATCAACCAGAGAGACACACATAAGAACCATCGAGTCCACCCAATCAGCTATACCCTCAGGAACCCGGGAAGGCATCTCTACAACGTTATTTCGGGAAGACATGAGGCCAACTAAACCCTACAAAAGAAAAGAAGAACGGATAACTCAAAAACATATCGGCGGGCGAATACACAGAAAAAGGAAGCCCCAAGACCCAAACTAAAACTTCTGGGGCATCCTTTGGAGGCAGTAACAAAGCGAGGTATCAAGAAAAACCTACTTACTTCCCGGCATCCCGCAAACAAGAATAGAAAATCTCAAAAACAGCAAGCATTTTTCATAGGAGAAAGACAAAAGACAACCAAAATAGAAAATCATCTTCCTACAGTCTATCAGCAAGAAACAACAGCAAACATACCGGCAAAAATCACCAAAGATGCAACCTTTTTTCAGAATCAAACAAAATTTTCATTCCAAAGCTTCAAAATCAAAAGCATTTCACAACATGCAAAAGCCCTAAAGGTATCAAAAAACAGGAAAAGCGAAAAAGACCATGCAAAAGATGAAGAAATTATGAGACGCACAGTGATCAGGCACAGCGAAAAGAAGAAAGATCCAAACTTTTCCCAACTAAGATAAAAACTTTCTCAAAATAGGCATAAAAATGACAGAGGAGGAAAAAACCGAACCTGGAAAATAGAAGAAAACCTCAAAAGAAAGCTAAAGAGCAAGAAGCGATAGAGCCACCCTTCGAACGAAAAAAATTTGCTGGAAGAAGACAAAAGGAGAAACCCAGAATCACTCCTTTTCCACAGAAAGCAGTAGAAGAGCAGGCGTCGCAGGAAGAAACTGTGAAACTCTAAAATAGAAAATGAGAGAGTAAAGGGAGAAGTTACGAAGAGGAACGAAGAAGAGAAACCGTTTCCGATGGCAAATTTCAAAATAAAACCAAGGGAAACAGGGCATTTGAAGTCAATTAATGAGGGTATTAAACCCTCGCACGTTTCCAAAGCGCCGATATAAAGGCGCGCGCTTTTAAAGGAAAACGTTCCACATTCAAAAAGACTCTACAAAGAAAGGAATTGACAAAATGCTTGAGTTCGGCTTCGCCAGAGAAGGATCGAAGTCAAAGACTCGACCTCAGCAAAAAGACCGAGCTCAAGCAGGGGCACTGTTCATACTCTGGGTCGAGCTACCCGACCTGGGATGACTGGCGACAAAGCGATGGACCTCTTCAGGTCAAGCTACCCAACCTCTTCTCAAGGAGGTCGGCCAAATCAACAGGAGAGCCCAATAAAGGGCCCAAATAGAGGAACACGACCCAAATCCAAAGACCGTCCAAGCCTATAGAGATAAGGGCTGTTCCCTTGAAGATAAGCTGACCTCAACTTAAAGATAAAGATAAGATAAGATAACTAACTTATCTTATCTAGAAAGGTCACTCTACAACCACTATAAATACACTGGAGCACCCAGGTATAACTCATACTCTGATTCTACATAAAAACCTGCTTAATACCCGTGCTAACTTAAGCATCGGAGTCTCTTGCAGGTACCCCCCACCCTCCGGTGGCCAAGGATCAGCAGTGCGACAAGTCCAACAAGTCGGATACAACAGCTCCGGCAGTCATCAGCCAGCCGGACACATTATCTCTGACCAATACGGAAGATCTCGTCCGAGATCGACCTCCAGTTTCAGGTAACCCTCGGAACACCTACCCAGCATGATCCAGCACCCTCTCCAACATGGTTGTGAACTTCTTCCAGCCCTTCTTCACCAATTATTCCTTTACCTCTTGCTTCCCTCCTTAGTCTAAGGAAGGTCCTCTCAGGTTCACTATCAAAAGAGGTTAAAGTTTCTCTTCTTCTACCTGTCATACACTCAGCAAACAAACAAGCAAAGGCAAGTGAAGGATTCATTCTTGCTGAAAATTATAGTTAGAGTGGTTAGTGCAATTGATCAAACAGTTAGTGGATTAGTGTGTTAAAAAGTAAATAAACAAGGAAAAACCACTTAATTTGCAGAGAATAGCAGTAAGCAAACTGAAATAAAACTAATCAACAAAAGAAAAGAAAAGTGTTCAATCTAGTTATCCTCCATTTTAACCATTGTCAATGCAAAATCAATCCCCGGCAACGGCGCTATAAACTTGATGCACGAAAATCTGTATTGCTACAAATTTTCCTTCGGCAAGTATACCAAATTGTCGTCAAGTAAAAACTCACAGTACAGTGAGGTCGAATCTCACAGAGATTGATTGGTTGAGCAATTTTAATTAAAAGAATGTTCTAGCTGAACTAAATATATTTGAATTTAAGATTTGTAGGAATTTAAATTACGGGAAACGTAAATAGCAAGGAATGTAAATAATGGAAAGTAAATGGCAAAATGTAAAGTGCAAAAAGTAAATTGCAGGAATTTAAATGGGAATGGGGATGATTAAACATAAATGTAAATAGCAGAATATAAAGAATGAGGAGATCAGAAATGGGAGATTCATTGGGTTCAGGAGATATTGTATTCTCCGGATCAAGCTCATTCTCATCTCTTCCTCAATCCATGCAACTCGTTGATCTCTTGGAAATCTTAGGTGATTGAATCCCAATTTCTTGACAATTCAATCTCTCTAAGCTTGAACAATTGCTGAATTCTTTGATCCAATTGCTCATGGAAAGAGATGAAGGACGATCACTGATTATACCACATGTTTTTCCAAATCAAAGTATTCATAGGATTATATGTCACTATATCCATCCAATCCCCAATCCGGTCCAACATGGGAAAGCATTTCTAGCATGATTTCCTCATTCCTCTTCCAAGGTTCAGAGGAAATCCAAGTATGAGCAACTTTTCTTCCGAGACAGTGACTCAATTGGATAAAGATCGAAAGCTTTCAAGAAAATTAAAGAGAAAGGAAAGAAGAAGAAGAATAAGAACTATTAATGATCCATTGAATTAAAAAAGAGCTCCCTACCCCAATGAAATGAGGGTTTACTTCATCATTGCTCAATCCAAATAGAAAAGGAAAAGGAAAAGGAAGTACGTAAACTAAAAGAAAAGAACAAAGAAAATGATTTCAGGGTTGCCCAATTAGGATCCCATGCTTCCCGGCCTCCTCCTTCTAACTCAAATTCTATGCTATTTATACAGTTTTCTCATTTAGTCTTTAAGTCCTTGGATTGGCCTTTGGCCTTTGTTGAAGCAAGTTGAAAGTGGCTTTTAGTGACCTTGATGAGGGACGTTTGGCAACTAATCCCATGGTCCGGGGAAAGACTCTCTATTTTCATCTTGACAAGGTGAGAGAGATCTTTAAATTACCTCCACAAAGGGATGATCCGGAATTCTTTAATAGGAGGGTGGTAGCTAATCCCAAGCTGGATCAGATTCTAGAAAACATCTGTCTAGCTAGAACTCAGTGGATCAATAACGCAAAAGGTAAACCAAACCAACTGAGAAGATTGGATCTCAAACCAGTTGCTAGGGGTTGGCTGGATTTCATTGGGCATTGATGAATAGAATGTTGACGGTTTAGAATTCACAATAAATTCTCGTTGTAAAGTATAGTTTCTAAACCAACAAATAATCCTTTCATAGAATGTTCTTGTCATTGGTTATGAGTTGTATTTTGGGGTTTTTGAGATAATAGACAAGAAATGTAAATGGCAAAGGAAACAGACTACAACCAACAAGGCTCTTGACAAGGTGTAAGAACTAGAAGTCCTATTCTAATTATCCTCCTCAATTGTGACCACAATTTTCCCTTGCTCCCATTTAGTTAACCTCTAACTATGGAGGAAAGTCAAGTGGATGGATTAACTTGAGTCCACAAGTCCTAGCCAAATCTTGATGAAAGACTAGCTTTAGTGGCATTCAAGCTAATTAGCAACTTCTAATTGTCAATCAACAAAGGCATTAGATAACTCAAGAGTCACTAATTACTCTACCAAAGCCAATAGAGGAAAAATCTATACTAAAATCCAACCAAGCATTTCATCAAACACTTGGAAGGAACAAAAGAAAAGCATAGTAAATTGACAACAAGAATATAATCTAACAACAATTATTGCAAGGAATTAACAACAACAATAAAAAGAAACACAATTATTATGAATTACTTCAAATTGAATTGGAAGAAAATAGAAGGGACAAGAGTAAATCTACAACAAAGCATAGAAATAACATAAAGGAAATTACAACAAAAGAGTAGAAGAATGATGAATGTAACAACAAAGAATTGAGAAGTAGAAGAAGATGAAAGCATGAACTAAAACCTAGATCTAAGATTATTGAACTAAACATAATCCTAATTCTAGAGAGAAGTGAGAGCTTCTCTCTCTAAAACTAACTAAAACTAATCCTAATCTGTAAACATGAGCAAAAGAAGTATGAATTATCCATTCCCCTTCAATGTTTGGTCCTTTTATGCATTTTGGTGCCAAAGTTGGTTGTAAACTGGGCCCCACAGCTCTTAGAATTCGCTGGTCACGTTTTCTATTTAAAAATCATGTGCAGCCACCGACGCGTACACGTACAGCACGCGTGCGCGTCCCTTGCGGTTTCTGCGATCCACGCATGCGCGTCCAGTGCGTGTGCGCGTGGATGAATATATCCAAATCTTTGGCTTTTTCATGTGTTCTCCACTTTGCATGCTTTCCTCTTCACTTCTTTGATCCATTCCTAGCCCTTTTCAACCTGAAATCACTTAACAAACAAATCAAGGCATCTAGTATAATCAAAGGGAGATAAAAATCATCAAACTAAAGGTCTAAAAAGCATGTTACCACACTTAAGCACAAATACGGAGACAATCACAAAACTATGCTATTTCATTGAGTAAATATAAGGAAAGGTTAATAAAATGCTCTAAATTCAACACAAGATAAACCCTAAAAATGGGGTTTATTAGGCATTCCATACTCCCTACTAACAACCGCTCTGAAGTCACCATTAGAAGGGCTGTGATGATTCACTGCATCATTGTGGGGAATGAGGTGGAAGTCCACCAATTAATCCCTATTGAGTTGTACAAGTTTGTGACCAGGATGTCAACTCAAGCCAAATTGGCTTATCCAAACCTTATCTCTCCCTTGTATAAGGAGGCTGGAGTCCTGATTAATAGAGACTCATGTATCCCAACAGACAACCCAATCACCAAGCAAGTGATGGAAAGCTCCAGAATACCAGATGATCATCCCAAAAGGAAGACACCTGAGCCACCTCAAACACAGGAGGTCCCTCTAATTGAATATTGGACTCAACTCGAAGCATCTGTTGCACAATTGCAAACCACCTTGGATCAATTAAGAGAGGAGCAAAAAGATACATGAATTTCGAGTTATATAATAAGAATAGTTGAATTTCGATATTTTTTAGAAGCAGTAAAGATACTTGAATTTCGAGTTATATAATAAGAATAGTTCAGTTATTTTGATGTGGTGGCATTGCTTTTACTCTCTGAATGCATGAAATAAATAGTGCATATTTGATGTTGGAGTTAAGAATGTTGGCTCTTGAAAGAATGATGAAAAAGGAGAAGTATTATTGGTAATCTGAAAAATCCAAAAATTGATTCTTGAAGCAAGAGAAAGTAGCCAAAAGAAAAAGAAAGAAAAAGATAAAGAAAAATGCGAAAAAAAAGCAAAAGAAAAAGAAAAAAACCAATAGCTCTTTAAACCAAAAGGCAAGAGCAAGGGTCTAAGGCTTTGAGCATCAATGGTTAGGAGGGCCTAAAAGAAACAAAATCTTGGCCTAAAAGTTCAAAAGAGCTAATTCCCCTAACTAAATTCTTGTGGTGTGAAGGTGTCAAGTGAAAAGCTTGAGACTGAGCAGTTAAAATCGTGATCCAAAGCAAAAGAGTGTGCTTAAGAACTCTGGACACCACTGGCTGGGGATTCTAGCAAAGCTTAATCACAATCCGAAAGGGTCCACCCAATTAAGTGTCTGTGGCATATATGTATTCGGTGGTAATACGGGGAAACAAAGCGCTTAGGGTCACGACCAAGACTCAAAAGAAGCTGTTTTCAAGAGTAAAAAACTAAACTAGGAGAGTCAATAATATCATCTGGATTCTGAGCTCCTAAAGATGCCAATTATTTTGAGCTTCAACGGATAGTGAGATGCCAAAACTATTCAGAAGTGAATAGCCACTAGTCCCGCTCATTTAATTGAAACTGAGCTTCATTGAAAACTCTGAGATTTATTGTATCCTTCTCTTCTTTTTAATCATACTTTGTTTTTGGTTGCTTGGAGACAAGCAACAATTTAAGTTTGGTGTTCTGATGAGTGGATATTTTATACACTTTTTGGCATCATTTTCATATTGTTTTAGTTATGTTTTGTTTAAGTTTTATTATATTTTCATAGGTTTTAGTGCAAAATCCACATTTTTAGATTCTACTTTGAGTTTTTGTGTTTTATGATGATTCTAGGTACTTTCTGACTGAAATCGAGGAGTCTTGGCAAAGTCCGATTCAGAGGTAAGGCGTAGCAGATTTTGTCAGATTCTGACCTCCGTGCACTCAAACGGACATTTTTGGAGCTACAGAGGTCTAAATGATGCGTTCTTAACGATGTTGGAAAGCTAACTTCCAGAGCTTTCTAGCAATATATAAAGCTTTATATTTTTTTTCAAAGGAGCCTACCCATTCTGGATGTTGAACGCTAAGGAGCTACAAATGCCACAAAGGAGACCCAAATCTGGCGTTCAACGCCAACCAACCCCTAGTGGGAGTTCAACACCCACCAAGAGTACAACGCAGCGCCAATCACTCCCTAATGGGTGTTCAATGCCCATTCCTCCAATTGGATGCCAAGCTAAGCCCAAGAACTTAACTCAAGTGGGCCCACAAGTGGATTTTCGCACCTCAGGTCTATTCTATCATAATTTTGTACTTCTTAGTGACTAGGTATTTATATATAGGAGAAGATCACCCTTGTTAAGGATCTTCTTCTCCCATTTTTACTTTCGAACGTTATTGTACAGTATGAGCCACTAACCTCCTAGGTTAAGGTTAGGAGCTCTGCTGATTTCTATGGATTAATAATATTATTGTTCTATTTCAATCTATACTTGATTCCATTCTAAGATGTATCTTCGTTCTTCATCCAAATGAATTGGGAGTGTAACTTGACCGTCATCCCTATTCTACATGGGTTCTTGCGAGTCCTTGACGGGATAGTACTGAACCACAAGCTTAATTATACAAATCTTAGACAGCTAATTCACGACTTCGTTGGGGACTTAGAGACGTCAGTTCAGCAGAGGTACGGGGCGATTAGGGCCTTTGTTGTATAGGCTAGAATCGTAAAGCAGCATTCTCTGATCCGGAAGATCCGACCTTGTCTGTGGCGTTTTGAGTAGGATCACCAAGGGAATGGACTGCAGGAGCTTCACCCCCGTTCATATTGGACTACCACTGACCTAGCGGTTGATCTGAAGCAGAGGAGATTAATGATCACTAACCTGGCGTTAATCACTTACATCCTGCCATGGAATGAATCATCAGAAGTTGAAGTAGACAGTGAGAAAAGTTAATCCAGAAGGAGGAAGCTTCTCTGAAGCCTCAACCGTTCTCTTACATTGAATTCACACCAATCCCGTAAAACTTTATTTAGTCTATTTTTATGCATTTTTTCACAACTATATTTTCTATCCGCCTGACTAAGATCTACAAGATAGTCATTGCTTGTTCAATCCAACAATCTCCGTGGGATCGACCCTCACTCACCTGAGTTATTTCTTGGACGATCCGGTACACTTGCTGGTCTATCTGTGCGAATATTGCGGAGTCAATTTTGCACACCAGTGTTCTTTGTTGGGAATAGCTGAATCTTATCCTCTTTGAGTGTAATTTTTAATTGTTAGATAGAGAAATGCACTTACTGACTGCAAGTTTCCACTACTATAATGATTTCATGATAATATTCTCTTGGTTGCTATTTTTTATTCTTGATTTTTGTTATGATTTTTTAATGCTTCTATTTTTTCCTATTCTATACTTGAGCTGATTCTGTTATTAATTTTTGGTTCTTGATTTTTCACTGCATCTATTTTTCATTGCTCGATTTTGTTCTTAATTTTTGTTCTTGTATTTTGTCTGCATCTATTTTTCACTGCCAGTTTCTGTTCTATTCTTGATTCTTGATCTTTGTTTATTTTGAATTCGTTCTTTAACTTTTGTGGTTGCGGTTTTTTAATTATTTAATTTTAATTTATTGTTTGGTGTTCTCATTTCAATTATGGTTTAGTGTTACCCATCCTTATTTTATTTTATTTTGATCATTCGGGTTTCAAGAGTGAGTGACAGCGCCGGATGGGAGGCTTTTGGCAGGGAAAGTAAATGAGACGGAGACACATGTGGTGGTGGCGCAGGACGGAAGCGGGGACTACACCCCACCATGGCGGAGGTGAAGGCCTTGGAGAAGAAGAGCTTGAAGAGGATAGAATTGGAAAGATTAGAACAAATTGTGGGATTGTACCTTCAGCAGCGAAACCTGCACAGCTTAAACATTTATGGAAGGCACCTCACAACACAGGGTATGGCAAATATTTTCATTGATTTTTTGACATTATATTAGGGAAGATAATTTTAGTGTTATTTTGTAAAAATTTGATTAGTTTAAAATCATATGCATCTTTTTAAACCTTAAAATCATATGTCTATCTGATTGCTTATTAATTATATTAAATTGCGGTGATATTTTGAAAGAAAACTATTTCACAATAATTTTGCTTTGTTGTTTTCTTGCTCAAGGGAGAAAAAGTGTGGAGTTTCCCTCTTGGCTCACTCAATTATTTGATGAGGTTAGAAGCTACGGATTATTCATTCTTTGTTTCTTTCAACTTTAATTTGTTGCTAAAATTCTATGGATTCATATCTATTAAGCATAGTTATAACAAGTGAGGAACTTTGCCTCCCTTAATTTTGTCTATTTCTGGCATCTGCTTTGGTGTTTGAATTTTTCTTTCTTTCACCCATAATGTTTATCATATCATTGTTATGATTCTTTGTAGGTTCAGACGGATTATTCATCTCCATTCAAATGTTCAAATGAATCAATTACAGATGCTGCAGCAGTCTCAGGTTTTGTCGATGCAGACTTATTATCAAAACCAGCACCAAGAGTTTCCACATGCAACAGCAGCAGCATCAGCCAGCCGAATTTACATAACAATGCGATGCTCAGGTACAGCAGCAGTCAGATCCTGGAATGTCATTACACGAGTATTTCAAATCGCCCGAAGCAATTCAGGTATTTACTATGCATGGTGTTCTTTCTTACTATTGTTCTTGTTTTCGAGCACACGTCACACACTACTTTCTATTGATGATGCTGATATACAAACTTGATTTACCTTTTTATTCTTACCATCTTACTCTTTTGACTTGGCAGTCTTTGTTGTGTGACCGCGACAAACTTTGCCAACTTTTGGAGTAACATCCAAAGTTAATGCAGATGCTACAGGTAACAAGATTTAGTCCTTTATTGGGTGTTACCATATTAGCACTATAACATCCATAAACCTTAAGTATGTGTTCCCGATGCGAGTTGTGTAAGAAACGGAACAACCATTTTAATAAAATGATAATTTTTAAATGCCCGGAATAGATTTAAAATTTAGAAGTTTTAATTTAAAAATTTAAAGGTGAAATTTGATTTCAATAAATTTTTGAGTTGAAAAATGTATCCTTTTCAAAAAGTTTTTGTAAAAATGCATACTGGCGCTTAAGCCAGTAGTACCGACTCTAGTCTGTCTAGTACCATGTATTTTGGAAAATAAGATTTTGAAAATTGATTTATTGTTTTGAAAGGACAAAAATAATTTAGAATTGAAAACCGGGCACTAATCTTAAAGGTTTTGGCCCAAAGTGGGCTAAACGGACCTAAAACGCTAATGGATTGGATTGGGACCAAACCAAGACCAAGGTCCAATATCTATAAGTGGGTTAATGAGTCAAATCAGCTCATTTTTCATCCAAATATGAGAGAGAGCTCGGATTGAGAGAGAAGAGAGGTAAGGGCTTGGTGATACTATTCATCATCACCTTCCGGGAGCCATAACTTGAGCTATGGAGCTCTGATTGACGAGCCGTTTGTGGCCACGTGAAGCTCTCGTCGAGCTCTTCGATTATAGCTAGGAATTATTGGTAAGATCTCTCAGCTCGCACTCCAGTTTTCAGCCCTATATTTCTGTATTTTTGGGTTATAGTTTTTGAGTAGATTTTGTGGTTTTGCTTGTTTAAGGGATCTTTGGTAATGGGTATTTGTTGCGCTTTACCCCAATCACCATTGGATAAGGTAAGGAACCTCTATATCCTTGTGGTTTGGTGAAGTGTGAGCTTTAGTTGTTAATGCATGGTTATGTTGTATGTATAAAGTTTGTTTTTGGAGTTGGTGGTGGCTTTTGGTTTGGCTTTGGTAGTTTAGAGCTTGGTGGAAGCTTGTTAGAATCAAGTTTGGTGTTTGAGCATATTGGAAATCGGCCAAGGTATGATTTTGATTTTTTTTATATAATATGTAATGTTTATGGACACTTAGGCTAGTGGCCCTAAGATTGAATTGAATGTATTAGCTGGTTGAATGTGTGTATGTGTATTATGTGGAGTGGAATTGCTTTGGAGGTTGGACTATGAATTGTTAATGATAAATGAGAAAATCAATGAATGTGATGGTCTGGAATGGTGAGAATGTGGTAAAATTAGTGTATGGATTGATAATTGTTGAGTTTGTTGTGGATGATGTTGGTTGAAGTTGATAATTGATTATGGAAAAGTGAATATTGATAATGATTGCTAATGTTGAGATTAATTGAGGAGGATTATGAATATTGATGTTGATGACAACTGGAGAAGATGTGAGTTTTATGAGGATAATGTGAGGAATAAACATTTTGATGGATTTGGATAATGTTAGATATTTTTTGGTCATGATTATTAAAATTGATGAGGATTTTGTAGTGGTTGTTGATGTTGTTGTTGGTTGATGATGATTTTGAGTGTTTATGATGGTTTTGGATGTTGATGATTAAGGATTTTGATGGTGTTGAATGGTGTAATTGGAATATTATGGATGGTTGAGTTGGGAGAGGAATGGTATGGAGTTTTATGTTTTTTTGGTATTGTTTGGGTTGTGATTAGTTTGGTTTTGAATTGGGAGTTTTGATAAAATTGAGGTTTAGAGATTTTTGGTGAAAATAGATTTTTGGTGAACTTTGATAGATCATATCTTGAGCTACAATTTTTGAAATTGAATGAATTTTTTAATCAAATTAAAGATAATTTAAAGAGATTTAAAATGGTATAGATTTTGTAGAAATCGGAATTTTGTAGAGAAAGATGTGATCGTCAGAAGTTGGTGCCAGAAATATGAATTCTGGGATGTTGCAGAATTTGTGATTTCTAGTTTGTGTGCGCACGCACACACTGGTGCGCACGGTCACCTTACGAATTTTGTAAGGTGTGCGTACGCACAGCCCCGTGTGCATGCACAGGCTGGAAGGAGCATTCTGTTGAGGGTGATCACACGTACCTGTGCGTGTATGCAGAATGGAAATATTTACTTTCTGTGCATATGCACACCCCTATGTGTACGCACAAGTCTTGAAATTCCTCTTGGGCGTGCATACGCACAACCCTTTTCGTTCACACACTACCCTGTTTCTCAACAAAAACCTTGTTTTTAACTGTTTTACCATCTCGGCAAGATTGCGAACTTCCGTAACACTTGTTTAAAATCCTTTTTGTTAGTTTGTAGACTTTGAATCAAAGTAGGGTACATTAAGTGAATGAAAGGGGTATTCTTTTTGGTTATGAGTTTAAAAGACAAAGACTTAAGTTTCTGAAATTGTGGGTGAACTAGTGAAGTGCTTTATTGGCAATAGCGTGAAGAACTTGTGAGTGGATGATAACTTGTGAAATTAAGAACTGATGACGGTTATGATGAGCTTGAGGGATATTGAAGGAGAGTGTACCAGGCACTATATCCTTGGAATGTTGAGAATTGATAATTGAAAGTGGATTGAGATGAGAAATTGTGATGACTGGTGATGATTTGAGGTAGATGAACTTGTTGGATGTGGAAAGTGTTCCAGGGACGATATCCTTGGAATGATAGTGTGCCATGCACTATATCACTGGAATGATTTATCATGAAATAGATGTTGTTGTTGTTTTCTTTCTCTGTCACAAGAGTGTGCCAGGAACTATATCCTCGGAACAATAGTGTGCCAGACACTATATACTTGGAACAAAAGCATGCCAGGCGCTATATCCTTAGACGTGGCAGAAAGGTGACATCCGAAAGGATGTGTCGGGTTGGCTTTTATAGACCGACAAGTGATATCATGAGCCAATAGGACAGGCATTCATCATCTGCATCTTCTATGTGTTTTGTTTGCTTTGCCTAATTGCATCTCTTGCCTAAATGAATAATATGCTTATTTGCTAGTTGTTTTACTTGCTGTACATGTATATTACTTGTGTTTTACTTGCTTGTATTATTTGTGATTGTCTGGTATTGAGGAAGTTAGGTAGGCGGCAGCGATGGGATCGTGTGGAGAGTAGGTTGGTGACGGCTGTGGGATACAGCGGTATGATTTGATATTAGTTAGAAATCCCCTAAGTTTAGATAACCCTGTCTATGGTTTATGGTTTATGGCTTAAGTTATTTATTTATGTTAAGCTTAAATATTTGTATTGGTGTGAAGTTCTAGGATTGCCTTTGGCGTCCCAGAACCTTACAACTTATATAGTGGGCACTGTTACCATACCGAAAACCTCTGGTTCTCATTCCATACTTTGTTGTTGATTTTCAAATGCAGGTCGTAACCCACCTTGGTGAGTTGCGAGATGGTGACAGAGCGGAGGACCTTGTTTATCTTTTAAAGTCTTTTGAACTCTTTTGTTTAGATTCTCTCACTTTTGTATTTACTTTTTCCTTAGAGGCTTACTTTGATAGATATATTTTTTATATGCTGTTTTAACTATCAAAACTCTGTATGTCAGTATTTAACTATTCAGCCTAAACTCCGCAGGCTTAGACTAGTATCTTACGATTATTACTCTTATATATCTACATATATCTTGTCATCTTACATAGTGGATCTTGACTTTTATGCTTGTAGCTTCGTGTGAACGTTTTGTAATTCCGTATTTAAGCTTATTTTCTTCATCGGGCTTTTAGAATTATTATTCCTTCTATATATACTTATGTATAAGCCTTAGATTTGTCGTAACCTTTGCTTAACCTTTGCTTTACGGCATGAGGTAAGGCTTAGGGTAATTAGGGTGTTACAAGTTGCACTTTTTTTAAAGATTTGGGGAGGGGGGTTGAATTACACATGTCTTATAATAATGGGGGCAAAATGCAATTAAACTAAAATTATTTATTAGCATTCAAATTGGTTTCTTTTCTTCTGCAGGAAAGACTGGGCCAGCTATAGCAGCATGATGGCAAAGGAGAACTAAAGAGGCATGATTTCTTGCACTATTCTTATCTGTAAATGTTCTTCATTGTTGATTTCTAATGAGCTTGTGCTGATGTTTGTGCCTCAGCCATTGAAATTTTATGTTAATATGTACTTTATAAACGTGCTTCTAATTTCTTAGTCAATGCCCCAATGGTCCTTATGTTGATTTCTGGTGCAATCATGGTGCTGTTGTACTTCTATTGTATAGTTGCATTATTAGTTCTTGATATCATTCCCTTAATATGTATAGTTATTTCCTTCCCCTTTTACTAAATTATATTCAAGTTTAAGTGCTAATTTTATTGGGGAAATTTGTTAGTTACATTGGTCATTGTTAATTGATCTCCAGGTTTTCTATGCAAATCTTCGTTAGCTAGAAATAGGATTTTTTTTTTAAATTTGACAAGGCTATTGACATGCTTTTAAAGTGTGGCCGTATCTCCCTATTGCCACGCTTTTAAAGCGTGGCCATATATCTCTCTATTGGCACGCTTCAAAAGCATGGCTGTAAATCCCGTAAAATTAGCAAATAATTAGTCAATAAATTAAATTTTAATAAAAAAATTAGAAATGTGAATTTTATATTAAAATAGAAAAGAGATCATTAAAACAAGAATTTTGACACTAATTTCAAAGAATTTGGTCCAAGATTGGGCCGAATAGACCGAACCGGTTGAACTGGGTCCAAAATGGGCCCAAGGCCCAACCCATCAGCCCAATTACACCTTAGAAGAGCCAATCTCTTCTTCCCTTCAGTCTAAAAACACAGAAGCAACACCAAGGAGGGATAAGAGAAGGGTTCCAACCCTAGCATTCAATCAAACTTCCATAACTTTCTGCTCCGAGCTCCGATCGCCGCACCGTTTGCAGCCACGCATCTGCGGTGTCAAGCTCTACAAAGTCTAGTATATTATAAGGTAAGGTAGTCATAATTTCTTCCTCAATTTCTCCATTTCCAGTTTCAAAATTCTTGGGATTTGGTATTGAGATTTTGTGTAATTGCGGTGTTTAGAATCAAATTAACTTGGTGGACTTGCCAAGTCTTGTTCCAATTCTCCGTTGGTGAGGTAAGAACCCTAACTCTATGGGATTTTCTTGATTATATATGTTTGGGTATTGAAATTTAGTATATGGATGTGGTAATGTGAATTAGGTGGGTATATATGTGAATTGGAGCTTAATTGCAAATGATGGATGCTTGGTGAAACTTTGGAGATTGAATTTTGGTGGTTGCACTTGTGAGCTTGTTTTGTGTGGGTTGTCTTGGGTAATACATGGAAATTGGCTAAGGTATGATTTATGTTTCACGTATTTAATATATAATGTTCTGTGAAAACTTAGGCTAGATGACCATAGGATAGGTTGGATGCATGATTGTGCTTAATGATTAGTAAAACTTATGAGGGATGTTGAATGAGTATGAGAATGGAATGATGGCTATTGTTTGTGGTTGATGATGATGTAGTGAGGATTTATGAATATGAAATTATTATTGTTGTTTCATTGATATATCTTGTTATTTTTGGATATGGATTGTTGGATTTGAGTAGTTGAATGATGTATTGTATATTCTGGAAAGAATGAGGATATGGAGAAGGTAATTTAGATTACGTAATGTTGTGTAGAACTGATGAGCAGATATTTTATACGCTTTTTGGCATAGTTTCCATGTAGTTTTTAATAGGTTTTACTTAGTTTTTATTAAGTTTTTACAGGTTTTAGTGTTAAATTTACATTTTTGGATTCCACTTTGAGTTTGTGTTTTTTTGTACCATTTCAGATTTTTTTGACTGAATTTGAGGAGATGGAGCAGAAGTCTGATTCAGAGATAGAGAAAGCACTACAGATGCTGTCCAAATTTGACTTCCCTACACTCAGAAGAGATTTTCTGGAGCTACAGAAGTCCAAATGAAGTGTTCTTAATGGCTATGGAAAGCTGACTTTCAGAGCTTTCCAGAAATATATAAAAGTGCATATGTTGTTTCGGATTAGAAGGCCTAAAACTGGCGTTCAACGCCAGCTTCCTGCCCTCTTTCTGGCGTCCAGCGCCCAATGAGCAGAGCCCAATGTCCAAACGCCTAGAGAGGACTCCCTAGCTGGCGTTCCACATCCAAGAGACCTCATAGCACGTAGATCTCATCAAGCTCAGCCCAAACACTCACCAAGTGGGCCCAGAAGTGAATTTTAGCACTAAAAAGACTGTTGTATCCTTACTAGTCATTAGCTTAGTATTTAAGGGATTTTATTCATGTCATTCAAATAACTTACATCACTTTTACCATCATACATGTTTTATTATTGTTTTACATCTCCGTATGAGTTTCTAAACCTCCTAGGTTGAGGGGAGGAGCCCTGCTGAGCCCTTTGAATTAATAAAAGTATTACTGTTTCTTCTTCAATCAGTGTTTGATTTACTTCTAAGATGTATATCCGATCTTCATCGTGGTGAATAGGATGATCTGACAAATTATCTCTATTCATCACATTAAGATGAACGTGCCTGACAAACACCCGTGTCTACTTGGGTTCGTGTGAATACGTGGCCAGAAAGCACGAGCCAACAACTGTGTTTATACACCTCTCAGACGGTTAATCCACGACTTCGTTGGAACTTCTCGAGACACCTGTTCAGCCAATTTCTGGGGAGATTAGGGTCTCCATGGTGGCTAGAATCTAAAGAAGCAGCATTCTCTGATCCAGAAGATTTGACCTTGTCTGTGGCGTTTTGAGTAGAATCGCCAAGAGAATGACTTGCTAGAGCTTCACCCTCCATTAGATTGAATGACCACGGGCCCTGGCATTCATTCTGTAGCAGAGGAGATCAATGACCACGGGCAATGGCTTTGATCACTTACAGCCTGCCATAGAAGAAGATCATTCACAAGCAAAGAAGACAGTAGTACCAGAGTTAATTCAGAAAGACAAAGCAACTCCGATTCTGAACTCTATTCCCATCATATAATTCCTACCAGTATTTTCTACCTCTTTTGCTTTATTTCATTCATATACAACATTATTATTAATTGCCCTTGCATCAATTCAACAACCTTCTAATCTGCCTGACTATGACCTGCAAGATAACCATAGCTTGCTTCAAGCCACAATCCTCATGGGATCGATCCTGACTGGCTCAGGCATTACTTGGACGACCCAGTGTACTTGCTGGTACTGCTGCTGTACGAAAAGTGTGGGGTTTGCGTACACGTGCACCAAGTTTTTGGTGCCATTGCTGGGGATTGTTGAGCTTGGACAAACTGAAGGATTGCCTTGCTCCCTAGATTAGGTAATTTTTATTTTAATTGAGTCTTTTATTTTTATTTTTCTTCTTCTTAATTTTCGAAAAAATAAAAGACTTTTTCAAAAATATTTTTTTTCTTTTCTTTGTACAATTTATGTTCTTGTTCAGTCTTTGATTTTTGCAAGAGTATAATTTTGATTTGAGTCTTTTATTTTATATTTTATTTGTTTAATTGGTTAGAGTCTTGTGTTTATGTTCTTGGTAACTTTTTGCTTCTTTGAGTTTCAATATTTATTAATTACAGCAATTTTCGATCTTTTGGTATCTTCCTTTAAAGATCTTTCAAAAATAATTTTTCTTTGTTTAAATCTTGTTTCAACTTTTAAGTTTGGTGTTCTCTCTTTAACTTTCTTTAAATTTTCGAAAATTTCTTCTTGGTTTAATAAAAATTTTAGGTTTGGTGTTCTTTTTACGTTCTTGAGTTCTTTGAGATCTTTAAATTTTGTTCTTTGTGTTCTTGTGAGTCTTGAAAGTGTACTTGAGTCTTGTATGTGTTTTAATTTTAAAATTTTTAAGTTTGGTGTCCCCTTGTATTTCCCTACAAATTTTTTAAAAATAAGGGGTGCTAGATTTAAAAATTTTAAGTTTTATGTCTTTTGTGTGTTTTTCTTTTTCATCATAAAATTCAAAAAATCAAAAAAATATCTTTTCTATTTCTATTTTATCTTAATTTTCGAAAATCATAAATAAAAATTCAGATTTTAATTTCAAAATTTTATCTTATCATATCTTAGTTGTCAAGTTTTCAAAAATCAAATCTTTTTCAAATTTAAAAATCTTATCTTTTTCAAAAAAATCATATCTTTTTCAAAATCTTATCTTATCTCATTTCAAAATTCAAATTTCAACTTTCAAAAAAATTTAAAATTCAAATTTTAAATTTTAATTTTCAAATTCAAAATTAAAAATTCAAATTTTCAAAATTCAGTTTTCAAAATTAAATCTTTTCAAAATTCAAATTTCAAATTTCAAAAATTCAAATTTTCAATTTCAAATTTCAAAATTTAAACTTTAATTTTCAAATTTTAAATCTTAATTTCAAATCTCTTTTTAATAAATTGCATATCTTTTCTCTCCTCTTCTTCAAAACTTCCTAAGTAACTCTTTTTAATTAACTTTCGAAAAATTCCCCTCTTATTCTCTATTTTCGAATTTTAATAATTAAACTTTAAATTATTTTTAATTAATTGATTTTAATTTTGGTTTAATTAATTAAATAAAATAAAGAGCTAGTATGGGAATGAACCCAAGTGGGAATGAAGAGTTCAGAAGAACTCTAGGATCTTATACAAATCCCAATGCTGACTTCTATAGAAGAAGTATTAGCATACCTCAAATCAGAGCTAGTAGCTTTGAATTAAACTCTCAACTTATTACTCTAGTGCAGCAGAACTGCCAATATTCTAGGCTTCCTCAGGAAGAACCTACAGAATTCTTTGCAGATTTCTTAAGGATTGGGAAAACCATAAGCAACAAACCTCAGTATAATAAAAAAGAAAAGCCCATAGAGGATAACCAGGTCTCTGCACAAGATAACTCTAGGCGTTCAAACGCCCAGAGAGGTATCCCTCTTGGCGTTGAACGACAGGAAAGGGCAGAGAATGGGTGTTCAAATGCCCTAGGGGCCAGCAGCTTGGGCGTTCAAGGGAAGTCAGTCACATAATGACAACAACCCTGCTAAACAAGGTAGTAACCCCCCTTCCATCACACATGGCATTCGGCCTCCATCAACCAAGGTTGATGATTACAAGGCTACGCCATTTCCTCAGAAACTCTCTCAAGAGGAAAGGGATAAATGGTTTGCCCACTTTGCGGAGTATTTCAGAACATTAGAGATAAAGATCACTTTTGCAGAAGCTCTTGAACAGATACCTTCTTATATAAAGTTCATGAAGGATATTCTAAGTCATAAGAGGGACTGGAGAGAGACACAAACAGTCCTCCTCATTAAGGAATGCAGTGCAATCATTCAGAATAGCTTACCAAAAAAGCTTAAAGATCCTGGAAGCTTTATGATACCATGCACTCTAGGTGATACTTGTACAAGGACAGCTCTATGTGACCTTAGAGCAAGCATCAACCTAATACCTGCTTCACTAATAACGAAGCTTAGTTTGACTAATGAAGTCAAACCAACCCGTATGTGCCTTCAACTAGCTGATGGTTCTATTAAGATACCATCCAGATATTCCTGAGGAATGCATGAGCATTGACTTCATTGACTACCTGGTGGAAGAAGTCAACGTGGCCAAAAACTTCAAGGACAGGCTTGATGATATCCTTGATGATACTCAGCCTGATTCAGAGGAACTTCTGGAAACCTCTAAGGAAAAGGAGAAGCCTCCCAAGTTTGAGCTTAAGCCATTACCTTCCTCCCTAAAATATGCTTTTTTGGGAAAAGGAGATACCTATCTTGTAATCATAAGCTCCACAGTAGAGCCACAGGAAGAAGAAGCACTAATTCAGGTGCTTAAAACACTTAGGACCACCCTTGGATGGACTATAAGTGACCTTAAGGGCATTAGCCCTGCCCGATACATGCATAAAATCCTGCTGGAGGATAATGCCAAACCAGTGGTGCAACCACAGAGGCGATTGAATCCAGCCATGAAGGAAGTAGTGCAGAAGGAGGTAACTAAACTCTATGAGGCTGGGACTACTTATCCCATTTCTGACAGCCCATGGGTGAGCCCTGTCTAGGTTGTTCCTAAGAAGGGAGGAATGACAGTGGTTCACAATGAAAAGAATGAGTTGATCCCGAAAAGGACAGTTACAGGGTGGAGTATGTGCATTGATTACAGAAAACTCAATGATGCCACCAGGAAAGATCACTTTCCTTTACCCTTCATTGACCAAATGCTAGAAAGACTAGCAGGTCACGCTTTTTATTATTTCCTGGATGGATATTCCGGGTACAATCAAATAGTAGTAGATCCACAGGATTAAGAGAAGACGGCATTCACCTGTCCTTCGGGCGTATTCGCCTATAGACGAATGCCATTCGGCCTGTGCAATGCACCTGCCACTTTTCAAAGATGCATGTTGTCCATCTTCTTTGACCTGGTAGAGAATGATGCACCACTATTTCCTGGCACATTTTATGCTGAATTGAGTAGATTTTATTAACTTTTCTCACATTTATTCAATGAAATAGCATGGTTTCATAAATTTCTCTTAATTTATGCTTAAGAGTGAAAACATATTTTTTTTAGGCCCTTAATTGGTTAATTTTAATTCAGCTTTGATTCCACTAGATGCCTTGATATGTTTGTTAGTGAATTCAGGTTGAAAAGGATAGGAATGGATCAAAGAAGCAAAGAGAAAAGCATGCAAAGTGGAGAAATCATAGAAAATCAAGGATTTGGGATGCATTCATCGACGCGCACACGTGGAATGACTCGCACGCGTGGATATGGAGTCGCATGGCAACGCGTACGCATGGATAGTAAAAATGCCAATCGACGCATACGCGTGACCCACGCGTATGCGTCGATGCTCGCGCATGACCTCATTAAAGTGAAAACACTGGGGGCGATTTCAGAGCTTCCCAGGCCCAGATCCAACTCATTTTCTGAGCCTATTACCTGCAGAATTGGGGAAGAGTTAATGGGGAGAGCACATAGTGGAGTTTTCATCATGCTTTAGTTAGTTTCTAGAGAGAGAAGCTCTCTCTTCTCTCTAGAATTAGGTTAGATGTAGATTAGAATTTCTTAGATCTAGGTTTAATTCATGCTTTAATTTACTTTTCCTTTCTAATTTCTTGTTCTTCTACCTTTGCTTCTCTAGTTTTGTACTTTACTCCTTGTACTTTTTTACTTTGTTATTGATGCACTCTTGTTTCTTCTATTTTTCTTTAATGCAATTTATGTGTGATTTCTTTTATTGTTGATTTGAGTTGTTGTTGTTAATTTCCTTGCAATTGGTAGTTGTAGATTTACATTTCTTGCAATCTTATTTTGCTTTTCTTTTGTGTCTTCCAAGTGTTTGATTAAATGCTTGGAAGGATGTTAGAGTAGATTTTTGTGTTCTTGGCTTGGGATGGTAGCTTAGGTGAAATTGAGTTGCTAATGTCCAAATGTTGATAATTGGTATCCATTGACACTAGCTTTCACTAAGTTAATTAATGAGTGGCTAGGACTTGTGGATTAGGATTGGTGTAGCTCATTTGACTTTCCTCCATTCGTTAGAGGATGACTTAATGAGATTAATCTTTACAATTATCATGTTGTGGTTAGTAACAAGGATATAGATCCTTGACCATCAACCCTTGCCAAGACCTTTTTATCATTTAAGTTCATTTAATTTCTTGCCATTTATCTTTCATGTTCCTTATTCCAAAACCCCAAAATATGCATCTTATAACCAATAACAAGAATACTTCCCTGCAATTTATTTGAGAGACGACCTGAGATTTGAATACTTTGGTTATTTTTATTGGGGTTTGAATTTGGGACAAACAAAATTTTTGATTGAGGAATTGTTTGTTGGTTTAGAACTATACTTGCAACAAGATTTCATTTGTGAAATTCTATACCATCAAAAATCCCTCCATCAGAGAAGTTTCTTGAAGTATTCATGGATGACTTTTCTGTTTATGGAGACTCATTTGAATCCTATCTTGATCATTTGACCCTGGTCCTGAAAAGATGCCAAGAAACAAACCTAGTTCTAAACTGGGAGAAATGCCACTTCATGGTAACTGAAGGCATTGTTCTTGGGCATCGGATCTCAAATAAGGGGATAGATGTGGATCAAGCTAAGGTGGAAGTGATCGAACGCTTGCCTCCACCTACTAGTGTTAAGGCTATCAGAAGCTTTCTAGGACATGCAGGATTTTACAGGCGGTTCATAAAATATTTTTCTAAAATTGCCAAAACCCTGTGTAATCTCTTGGCCACTGATGTTCCATTCGTCTTTGATCAAAAATGCCTGCATACTTTTGAAACTCTGAAAGCCAAGCTTGTCACTGCTCCTATCATCTCTGTACCCAGCTGGGACTTGCCATTTGAGCTAATGTATGATGCAAGTGATCATGCAATAGGCGCAGTCCTTGGTCAGAGACATGACAAGCTTTTTCATGTCATTTATTATGCTAGTCGCGTATTAAATTATGCACAGAAAAATTACACTACTACAGAAAAGGAGCTACTTGCAGTGGTTTATGCCATTGACAAGTTCAGATCCTACCGAGTAGGATCTAAGATCACTATTTATACTGACCATGCTGCTCTAAAGTATCTACTCACTAAGTAGGATTCTAAACCCAGACTTATGAGATAGGTATTACTCCTGCAAGAGTTTGATATAGAAATTAGAGACAGAAAAGGAACAGAAAATCAGGTAGCTGACCACTTATCCCGGATTGAGCCAGTAGCAGGGACTTCTTCTCCATCTACTGACATATCCGAATTCTTTCCAGATGAGAAACTTTATGCCATCCGGACAATACCTTTGTTTGCAGACATTGCAAACTACAAGGCTATACGGTTCATTCCCAAGGAGTTTTCCAGGCAGCAAGCCCGGAAACTCATGCATGATGCAAAATACTACCTATGGGATGAGCCATATCTCTTTAAGGGATGCTCGGATGGAATAATCCGACGCTTTGTGTCTGAAAAAGAGGCGCAAAAGATTCTATGGCACTACCATAGATCTGACTATGGAGGACACTTTGGAGGTGAGCGGACAGCCACTAAGGTACTCCAAAGTGGCTTTTACTGGCCGACTCTCTTTAAGGATTCTAGAGAGTTCGTCCATAACTGTGACAGTTGCCAGAGGGCTGGCAATCTTCCTCATGGTCACAACATGCCTCATCAAGGGATCTTAGAGATTGAGTTGTTTGATGTATGAGGTATAGATTTCATGGGACCATTCCCGCCTTCATACTCAAATATCTACATCCTTGTGGCAGTAGATTTTGTGTCTAAATGGGTTGAAGCAATAGCAACACCCACTAATGACAACAAAGTAGTAATAAAGTTTCTCCAAAAGAACATCTTCAGCAGATTTGGTGTCCCTAAGACACTAATCAGTGATGGAGTAACTCATTTCTGCAACAGACAGCTGGATTCTGTCTTAAGCCATTACGGAGTTTGCCATAAAGTGGCAACACCGTATCATCCCCAAACGAATGGGCAAGTTGAAGTCTCAAATAGAGAGCTAAAGCGAATCCTAGAGAGGACAGTAAGTGCCTCTAGAAAGGATTGGACTAGAAAGCTTGATGATGCTCTGTAGGCATGCAAAACAGCTTTCAAAACCCCCATTGGAACTTCACCATATCAATTAGTATATGGAAAGTCCTGTCATTTGTCAGTGGAACTAGAACACAAGGCCTATTGGGCTACTAGATTCCTCAACCTTTATGCTAAAGTAGCAGGGGAGAAACGGCTGCTCCAACTAAATGAGTTGGATGAATTCCACTTAGAAGCATTCAAAAATCAAAAATCTATAAGGAAAAGGCAAAGAGGTGGCATGACAGGAAGCTAGCTTCCATAATCTTTGAACCAGGACAGAAAGTCCTGCTTTTCAACTCAAGACTCAAACTATTCCCTGGGAAACTTAAATCTCGTTGGATGGGACCGTTTGTGATTACCAAGGTATCACCTTACGGACACATAGAACTTCAAGGTAAAGAAACCAACTTCGCTGTCAATGGACAGAGGGTTAAGCATTACCTTGAAGGAGATATAGATCCAGGAGGCTCAACACTACTACTATGTTAAGTACAGTGAAGTCCAGCTAAAGACATTAAAGAAGCGCTTGTTGGGAGGCAACCTAATAATCACTCATACTTTATTGATTTTCTAGTTGTTTTCGTTTTAATTAATTTTCTTTTTCTTTTTTTAATTAGTTTTTAATTATGTTTTAAGTTATTTTTAGTGTTATTGATCTTGTACAGTGCTTAAATAGAGACAGAATGATGCAAAACAGAAAATAGAATACCCTGGAGTAAGGAGCTTTCTGGCGTTTAAACGCCAGTAAGGGTAGGATGTTGGGCGTTTAAACACCCATGGAGACAGCAGGCCTAGAGTTAAACGCCAGCCAGGAGGCCCTGGCTGGGCGTTTAACGCCCTGAACGGAGCACAAGCCTGGCGTTTAAACGCCAGCCAGGAGGCACCGGCTGGGCGTTTAACGCCCCACAGGGGGACTACTCTGTCGTTAAACGCCAGAATGCTAGCATTCTGGGCTTTTAAACGCCAGCATGGCAGCATGGAGGTAGCTTCAATTTTTCAATCTTATCTTGATTCAACTCATATTCATTCAATTTAATTTTAAAAATTCTTTAATTTTTATATCAAATCTTATTCAAATACCTCAATTTCAATTTAATTTCAAAATTAAAACATTTATTTTTTTCAAATCCTTTTCAAAATTGCATAACTTTTACAACTTGTTTTCAAAATCTTTCAAAAAAATTTTTTATCTTGTTCATATCTTTTCAAATCCTTTTCATATCTTGTCTTTATTTTTTCAAAAATCCCTCCCCCCTCCCTATTTATATGAGTGATCATGCCCATCACTCATCACCTCTCATTCAAATTCTCCCCTCTCTTTTCCTCTTCTATTCTCTTTTCTACTTCTTCCTTTCTTACTTTTTGCTCGAGGACGAGCAAATTTTTAAGTTTGGTATAGCAGGAGCCCTGTTCTCTCATCAGGAATTCAATCCCATGGCTCCAAGAAGTGGCAAGACCGTCCCAAAGAACAAGAAAGAAGACAACTCAATAGTTGTTTTCAAACCTGTTCGATTCTTCAGCAAGCAACATGAGGAACATTATCATAAGATAATGAGCAAAAGGCCAGTAATCCCTGAAGTGGGATTCAACCTTGGAGAAGAAGAATACCCAGAGATCCAAGAGCAGATTCGAAGGAGAGGCTGTGAGACTCTAAGTAATCCATAATTAAATGTTGGATACAACATGATTCAGGAATTCTATGCAAATCTGTGGATAACAGATAAGCAAAATAAAGATGGAACAACCATCCATACTTTTTGTACCATGGTTAGAGGGAAGATCATATACTTTCACCTAGACAGGGTGAGAGAGGTCTTCAAACTACCTATGCAAAGAGATGACCGTGAGTCATACAACCGGAGGGTTGTAGCAACCAAAAGCTGGATCAAATCCTAGAGGACATATGCCTGCCTGGAACACAATGGATTGAAAAACCAAAGGGGAGCCATGCCAGCTGAAATGGGTGAACCTCAATCCTGTTGCTAGAGGATGGCTAGACTTCATTGGGTGTTCTATAATACCCACAAGTAACCGCTCTGAAGTCAATATTGATAGAGCAGTAATGATTCACTGCATTATGATAGGGAATGAGGTGGAAGTCCACCAATTAATTCCCTGTGAGATTTACAAGCTATCAAATAGATTCCACTAGGGCCATGCTGGCTTATCCAAATCTCATTTTTCGCCTATGCCAAGAGGCTAAGGTTATGATTCCATCAGACCACTTTATCCTAGTGAAAAAATCAATCACCAAGCAGGTGATGGAGAGTTCCAAGATAGAAGATAATAACCTAAAGAGGAAGGAACCCAAACATTCCCAAGAGATCCCTCTAATGGAGTATTGAGAACAGTTGAAGGCATCTGTAATTCACTTATAGAACACGCTGGATCAGCTCAGAGAGGAGCAGAAAGATCAGATTAGGATGATTTGCAAACTGATTAAATAGCAGGAGAAGCAAGGGCGTGAGCTTGAGGAGCAGAAGCGCCAGAAGCTCTCTCCTGAAGAGCCATGGGCCCATCAAGCTGAAGAACCAAGCATCCCTCAAGTTGAAGAGCCATGTGTCCCATAGCATGAAGAAAACAACATCCCACAGGCTGAAGGTTGTTGAGTTTCAACTCTGTGGCTATTCTAATTCCTATTTTTCTGTCTCACGTATTTCCATCCTAATTTAGAGTTGCATGATCACTAGTAGTAATTAAGTCTTTATTTTTATTTTTATTTTATGTATTTTAATTTTTAGGATTACATAAGCATTAGTAGTAATTAATTAATTTTTACTTTTCCAATTAGCTATAAATTATTCCTTTTATCATCATTAAACATGAATAAAATAGTAGATTTTTTTAGAAGAAATAAAGATGCATAGATTTTTTAGCTTTCCAATAAAGAATAGTTACATTAATTTGATTGGGTTACATTGCTTTAGTTTTCTGAATGAAAGAATAAACAGTACATATTTGAAGTTGAATTTTATGATGCTGGCTCTTGAAAGAATAAGGAAAAAAACAAAAATATTATTGATAATCTAAAAAATCTAAAAAATGATTCTTGAAGCAAGAAAAAGCAGCAAAAAAAAGGCAAAAAGAAAAAGAAAAATAAAGCAGCAAAATCCATTACTGCCCAAAAATGCAGGAAAAGGAGGGCAGATTGAAAATGCCAATAACCCCTTTAAACCAAAAGGCAAGGGTAAAAAGGACCCAAGGCTTTGAGCATCAGTGGATAGGAGGGCCCAAAGGAATAAAATCCTGGCCTAAGCGGCTAAATCAAGCTGTCCTTAACCATGTGCTTGTGGCGTGAAGGTGTAAAGTGAAAAAGCTTGAGACTGAGCAGTTAAATTCGTAGTCCAAAGCAAAAAGAGTGTGCTTAAGAACTCTGGACACCTCTATCTGGGGACTCTAGTAAAGCTGAGTCACAATCTAAAAAGGTTCACCCAGTTAAAGTGTCTAATGGTAATACTAGAAAACATAGTGCTTAGGGTCACGGCCAAGACTCTGAAAGCTGTGTTCAAGAATCAAAAAGAGCTAAACTAGGAGAATCAATAATAATATCTGGATTCTAAGTTCCTAAAGATGCCAGCCATTCTAATTTTTAATGGATAGTGAGATGCCAAGACTATTCAAAAACAAAAAGCTACTAAGTCCCGCTCATCTAATTGAAACTGAGCTTAATTGGAAACTCAGAGATTTGTTGCATCCTAATCTTCTTTTCATCCTATTTTATTTTTAGTTGCTTGGGAACAAGCAACAGTTTAAGTTTGGTGTTGCGATAAGCGGATATTCTATACGCTTTTTGGCATAGTTTTCATGTAGTTTTTAATAGGTTTTACTTAGTTTTTATTAAGTTTTTACAGGTTTTAGTGTTAAATTCACATTTTTGGATTTTGCTTTGAGTTTGTGTGTTTTTGTACCATTTCATGTATTTTCTGGCTAAATTCGAGGAGCTGGAGCAGAAGTCTGATTCAGAGACAGAGAAAGCACTGCAGATGCTGTCCAGATTTGACCTCCCTGCACTCGGAAGAGATTTTCTGGAGCTATAGAAGTCCAAATATAGCGTTCTCAATAGCTATGGAAATCTGACTTCCAGAGCTTTCCAGCAATGTATAATAGTACATACATTGTTTTTGATTAGAAGGCCCAAAACTGGCATCCAACGCCAGCTTCCTGACCCCTTTCTGGCGTCCAGCGCCCAAGGAGCAAAGCCCAATGTCCAAACGCCCAGAGAGGACTCCCTAGCTGGTGTTCCACATCTAAGAGACCTCATAGCACATGGATCTCATCAATCTCAGCCCAAACATTCACCAAGTGGGCCCCAGAAGTGGATTTCAGAACTAAAAAGACTGTTGTATCCTTACTAGTCATTAGCTTAGTATTTAAGGGATTTATTCATGTCATTCGAACAACTTACATCACTTTTACCATCATACACATTTTATTATTGTTTTACATCTCAGTATGAGTTTCTAAACCTCCTAGGTTGAGGGGAGGAGCCCTGCTGAGCCATATGAATTAAAAAAAGTATTACTATTTCTTCTTCGATCAGTGTTTAATTTACTTCTAAGATGTATATCCGATCTTCATCATGGTGAATAGGATAATCTAACAAATTATCTCTTTTCATCACATTAAGACGAACGTGCCTGACAAACACCCGCGTCTACTTGGGTTTGTGTGAATACGTGGCCGGAAAGCACGAGTCAACAGTTGTGTTTATACATCTCTCAGACGGTTAATCCACGACTTCGTTGGGGACTTCTCGCGACACCAGTTTAGCTGATTTCTGGGGAGATTAGGGTCTCCGTGGTATAGGTTTAAATCTAAAGAAGCAGCGTTCTCTGATCCGGAAGATTCGACCTTGTCTGTGGTATTTTGAGTAGGATCACCAGGAGAATGACTTGCTAGAGCTTCACCCTCCGTTAGATTGAATGACCACGGGCCCTGGCATTCATTCTGTAGTAGACGAGATCAATGACCACGAGCAATGGCTTTGATCACTTACAGCCTGCCATAGAAGAAGATTATTCACAAGCAAAGAAGACAGCAGTACCAGAGTTAATTCAGAAAGACAAAGCAACTCCGACTCTCAACTAAATTCCCATCATATAATTCTCGTCAGTATTTTCTACCATTTTTGCTCTATTTCTTTCATATACAACATTATTATTAATTGCCCTTGCATCAATCCAAGAACCTTCTGATCTGCCTGACTAAGACCTGCAAGATAACCATAGCTTGCTTCAAGCCACAATCCTCGTGGGATTGACCCTGACTCACTCAGGTATTACTTCGACGACCTAGTGCACTTGCTAGTACTGCTGCTGTACGTACACACCCACCAAGAACCTTGGAGTTGTGGATGAAAATCTTGTTTTGGTGAAAATTGAGGTTTGAGGGTTTTTCTGTAAAGTTAGTTTTCGGCCAAATTTTGGCAAGCCATAACTTGGCTTCCGAACCCCCGATTGATTTCAAACTTATTTTATATGAAGATTGGGTCGGTTAAGTTTATGCCGTTCAAAGAACGGAAGAAAAATTATTTAAAACAAAAAAGTTATGTGCCTCAGAAATTTAGAGTTCGAAATGGAAATTCTGCAGGTTTTCAGAGTTAGCCAATTTTTTTATAAAACGTACACTAATGCGTACACGTGGCCCACGCATACGCGTGACCTGGAAATTTTGCGTATTCAAACCTCCCTTACATGACCATGCGTTTCTATTTCATATACATGTGTACGCGTAAAGGGCGCTGCGTACGCGAAATGGTCCAAAATTTACGTCCACACGTACGCATGACCCGGGTTTTCTGCGTACGCGAAACTCCTTGTACGTGACCAGTCAATTTTGCCTAGTTCACATGTGTACGCAAGATGGGGGTATGTGTACGTGGTGCACGAAACTGGCTCCTCACGTTTCATACAAATAGACCGGCAAGTATACCGGGTCGTCCAGGTAATAGCTCAGGTGAGTGAGGGTCGATCCCACGGAGATTGTTGGTTTGAACAAGCAATGGTTACCTTGCCGATCTTAGTCAGGCGGATAGAAAGTATAGTTGTCATGAGAAAATGCATAAAATAGAATAAATAAATAAAACGTTACTAGATAGGTGTGAAATCAATGGTTTGAGAATGGTTGAGGCTTCAGAGATGCTTCTTACTTCTGAATTAACTTTTCTCACCATCTACTCCAACTTCTGATTAATTCTTCCCATGGTAGGCTATATATGATTAATGCTGGGTCAGCGGTCATTCATCTCCTCTGCTTCAGGTCAAACGCCGGGTCAGCGGTTATCCAATCTGAACGAGGGTGACGCTCTAGCAGTCCATTCCCATGGTGATCCTACTCAAAACACCACAGACAAGGTCAGATCTTCCAGATTAGAGAACATTATTCCATTGGTTCTAGCCTATACCACAAAGGCTCTAATCGCCCCGCACCTCAGCTGAACTGATGTCTCGTGAAGTCCCCAACGAAGCCGTGGATTAGTCGTCTAAGAGATGTATAATCAAGCTTGTGGTTCAATACTATCCTGTCAAGGACTCGCACGAACCCATGTAGAATGAGGATGATTGTCACGGGTCATCCGATTCATAAGGTTGAAGAACGAAGATACATCTTAGAATAGAATCAAGCATAGATTGAAGTAGAATAGTGATATTATTAATTCATAAGAATCAGCAGAGCTACTAACCTTATCCTTAGGAGGTTAGTGACTCATACTGTACATAATAATGTTTGAAAATAAAAGTGTGCAAAGATATCTAACAAGGGTGATCTTTGTTCTATATATACTAGTCTTGCAACTAAGAATTACAGAAAATAAGATAAACTAGTCTTGTAGTGCAAAAATCCACTTTCCTAGAGGAAGATTGGCGGGCTCTCAACCAGCGTTGATCACATACAGCCTGCTATAGAAGAAATCATTCACATTTGGAGTAGACAGTAAGAAAGTATTGATCCAGAAGAACAAAGCACTCCGAAGCCTTAACCATCTTCTTATCATTGAATTCACAATTACTGAGTAACGTATCTTTATTTTACTTTTATGGGCTTAAACAAATAAACAACTCTTCTATCCGCCTAACTAAGATTTATAAGATAACCACTGTTTGATCTAACCTGACAATTCTCGTGGTATTGACCCTGACTTACCTCAGGTATTACTTGGACGACCCAGTGCACTTGCTGGTTCAGTTGTGCAAAGTTAAATTCCGCGTACTAGTAACCTTTGTTGGGCGAAGTTAAATTCTTCCATCTCCATCTATTTTCTTCTTCTTCTACTCCATTCTTCTCTTTTGTTCATTGTTTTTGCTCGAGGACAAGCAAAGTTTTAAGTTTGGTGTGGAAAATCCTTGCTTTTTACTTTCCATTCCATCTTATGCACCCAAGGTCGGAGAACCCTCTAGAAAGAGGAAAGGAAAGGCCATAGCCACTATCTCCGAATCTTGGGAGATGGAGAGATTCATCACCAAAGCCCACCAACACCACTTCTATGAAGTAGTGGCAAAGAAAAAGGTGATCCCTGAGGTCCCTTTTAAGCTTAAGAAGAATGAATATCCGGAGATCCGACATGAAATCTAGAGAAGAGGTTGGGAAGTCCTAACCAATTCCATCCAAGAGGTTGGGATATCAATAGTGCAGGAATTCTAGGCTAATGCATGGGTCACGAAAAATCATGATACAAATGTGAAACCCACATCCTAAAAATTAGAGCACCATGGTCCGAGGGAGAATCTTGGACTTTCGTCCAGAAAGTGTGAGGTTGGCATTCAACTTGACTTTGATACAAGGAGACCTACATCCTTACACTAGAAGAGTCAATTTTGATCAAAAGCTGGATCAAGTGCTCTCAAACATCTGTATGAAAGGAGCATAGTGGAAAAGAGATTCCCAAGGCAAGCCTATCCAACTAAGAAAGCCTGACCTCAAGCCCAAAGCTAGAGGATGGTTGGAATTTATCCAACGCTCTATCATCCCTACTAGCAACCGGTCCGAAGTGACGATAGACCGAGCCATCATGATCCATTGCATCATGCTCAGAACTGAGGTGGAAGTACATGAAGTGATACCTCAAGAGTTGTACAAAGTGGCAGACAAGCCAGACTCCACCCAAGCAAGGTTAGCTTTCCCTCATCTTATATGTCACCTATTCAATTCAGCTGGGATTGTCATAGAAGGTGACATTCTAATTGAGGAAGATAAGCCCATCACTAAAAGAAGGATGGAGCATACTAGAAAACCGGCACATCAACCACAACATGAGCATGTGGAGTCACATCAACATGAGATCCCTAAGATGCTTCAAGGGATGTATTTTCCTCCTTAAATCTATTGGGATCAATGGCATACTTCTATGGGAGAATTAAGCTCTAACATGAATCAGCTGAGGATGGAGCATCAAGAGTATTCCACCATCCTCAATGAAATTAGAGAAGATCAAAGAGCTATGAGGGAAGAACAACAGAGACAAGGGCGTGGCATTGAAGACATCAAGTGCTCTATTGGATTCTCTAGAGAAAGTGGTAGTCGCCATCACTAAGGTGGTCCCGTTCCATCACCCCTTGCTTTTATGTCATTTTTCTGTTTTCCATCATATTTTATTGTCTGTTCTCATGTTCTTACTGCATGATCATTTCTATATATGTCTTAAAGTTATAAAATGTTCCATATATCTCTCACCTTACTTAAAAGAAAATTTTATTTGAAAAAGAAAATTAAGATGCATCAATTTCCAGTTTTATCTTAAGAATAGTCCAATTATCTTAATGTGGTGGCATTACTTTTATTTTCTGAATGTATGAATGAACAATGGATATTTGAAATTGGAGTTTAAGAATGTTGGCTCTTGAAAGAATGATGAAAAAGGAGAAGTATTATTGGTGATCTGAAAAATCCAAAAATTGATTTTTGAAGCAAGAAAAACCAGCAAAAAAGCAATATATGCGAAAAAAATGCGAAATTTTTTTTATATATAAAGCAGAAAAAGAAAAAAAAGAATTTTTAAGAAAAAGCCAATAAGCTCTTTAAACCAAAAGGCATGAGCAAAAAGCCAATAGCTTTTTAAACCAAAAGGCAAGAGCATGGGTCTAAGGCTTTGAGCATCAATGGTTAGGAGGGCCTAAAAGAAACAAAAATCTTGGCCTAAGCGGCTCAACCAAGTTGTCCCTAACTATATGCTTGTGGTGTGAAGGTGTCAAGTGAAAAAGCTTGAGACTGAGCAGTTAAAGTCGTAATCCAAAGCAAAAAAAGAGTGTGCTTAAAAACTCTGGACACCTCTATCTGGGGATTCTAGCAAAGCTGAATCACAATCCTAAGGGGTTCACCCAGTTAAGTGTCTGTGGCATTTATGTATCCGGTGGTAATACTGAAGAACAAAGTGCTTAGGGCCACGACCAAGACTCAAAAATCTATGTTCAAGAATAAAAAAGAACTAAACTAGGAGAGTCAATAATATCATCTGGATTCTGAGTTCCTAAAGATGCCAAAACTTCTGAGCTTCAAAGGATAGTGAGATGCCAAAACTATATAGAAGCAAAAAGCTACTAAGTCCCGCTTATCTAATTGAAACTAAGCTTCATTGAAAACTCTGAGATTTAATGTATCTTACTTTTCTTTTTATCCTACTTTGTTTTTAGTTGCTTGGGGACAAGCAACAGTTTAAGTTTGGTGTTGTGACGAGCTGATATTTTATACGCCTTTTGACATCATTTTCATACAGTTTTTAGCATGTTTTGTTTAAATTTTATTATGTTTTCATAGGTTTTGGTGTAAAATTCATATTTTTAGATTCTACTATGAGTATTTGTGTTTTATGGTGATTTCAGGTATTTTCTGGCTAAAATTTGAGAGTTTTGACAAAGTCTAATTCAGAGGCAAGGAAAGCATAGCAGATGCTGTTAAGATTTGACCTCCGTGCATTCAAACAAGTATTTATGGAGCTAAAAAACTTAAATAGAACGTTCTCAACGGCTATGAAACCCTAACATCTAGGGCTTTCCAGCAATATATAATAGTCTATGCTTGTCTTTGGATATGAAGGCCCAAAACTGGCATTCAACGCCAGCCATCTACCCCCTTTCTGGCGTTAGACGCCCAAAAGGGAGCAGCTGGCGTCCAACGCCCAAAGAGGTGTTCCAAGTAGGCGTTCAACACCCATGGAGCCTACTAGCACGTGGAGAGACCCTTAGCTCAGCCCAAACACTCATCAAGTGGGCCCCCGGAAGTGGATTTTCGCACTACAAGCCCAAGCCTATCATATTTCTGTAATCCTTAGTTATTAGATTAGTATATATAGGAGAAGATCACTCTTGTTTTAGGATCTTCGACCACCATAGAACATTATTTTCAGATTTTTGAGTTATTTTGTACAGTATGAGCCACTCAACCTCCTAGGTTAAGGTTAGGAGCTCTGTTGAGTTTTATGGATTAATAAAAGTACTACTGTACTATTTCAATTCGTGTTTGATTCTCTCCTAAGATATATCTTCGTTCTCCAACCTTATGAATGAGTTGAACCATCACAAGTTATCTCTATTCTACATGGGCTCAGTGAGCGTCTTTCATCGGATATTTATGAACCACTAGCTTGAGGATACATCTCTTAGACGGCTAATCCACGACTTCGTTGGGGACTTCTCGAGACATCAGTTCAGCATTGATCACATACAGCCTACTATAGAAGAAGTCATTCACAGTTGGAGTAGACAAGAAGAAAGTATTGATCCAGAAGAATAAAGCATCTTCGAAGCCTTAACCATCTTCTTATCATTGAATTCATAGTTTCTAAGTAACGTATCTTTATTTTACTTTTATGCACTTAAACAACTAAATAACTCTTCTATCCGCCTAACTAAGATTTACAAGATAATCACTGTTTGATCCAAGCCGACAATCCTCATGGAATTGACCCTGACTCACCTCAGGTATTACTTGGACAACCCAGTGTACTTGCTGGTTCAGTTGTGCAAAGTTAAATTCCGCGCACCAGTAACATTTGTTGGGCGTTTGAACGCCCAGAATGCCTTGATTCTAGCATTCAATGCCATCCTGCTGCCCCTTCTGGGCGTTGATTGCCCTGCCAATGCCTCCTGGCTGGCGTTCAACTCCAGTCTGCTACTCTTCTCGGGGCGTTGAATGCCCAGCCAGTGCTCCTTGGCTTGCATTCAACGCCAGCCTTGCTTCCTCCCTTCAGGGCGTTGAATGCCCAGCCATTGCTCCCTGGGTGGCGTTCAACACCAGGTTTGTTGTACCTTGAGGGCGTTCAATGCCCAACCAGTATCCCCTGGCTGGCATTGAATTCCAGTCTTGCGGCCTATTGGGGGAGTTCAACACCACTCCTTCCTTCTTGTCTGGCATTCTACGCCAGCAAGGGGCTTTCCCCAGGGTGTTCTGACTGTCTTTGCTTCTGTTTTAACTACTGCACATGATCACAAGCCTAAAGAAACAAATATGAAAATTAACTAATATAATTGAAATATGAAAACAGAAACAACTTTGATTATGGTTTGGTTGCCTCCCAATAAGTGCTTCTTTAACGTCATTATCTTGACGGTACTGCGCTCAAGTCAACAAAAGGTTGGATTTTTCTTTCTCAACTTCACCACCTAAGTAATTACTCTGGAGTTCTATATGACCATAGGTGATACTTTAGTGATCTGGAAAGGTACTGTCCAACGTGACTTAAGCTTTCCAGGGAAGAGCTTTAGTCTAGAATTAAAGAGCAGAACTTTCTATCCAGGTTCAAAGACTCTAGAAGAAATCTTTCTGTCATACCCCTTCTTGGCCCTTTCTTTATAGGTATTTTCATTTTCAAATGTAGCAAATTGGAATTCATCCAACTCATTTAGCTGGAGTAACCGTTTCTCTCCTGCTGCCTTTGCATTAAGGTTTAGGAGTTTGGTTGCCTAGTAGGCCTTGTGTTCCAGCTCTACTGGCAGGTGGCATGCCTTCCCAATCACCAATTAATATGGTGATGTTCTTATAGGGGTCTTGAAGGCTGTTCTATATGCCCAGAGAGCATCATCAAACTTTCTTGCCCGATCCTTTCTAGAGGTATTCACCGTTCTTTCCAGGATTATCTTTAGTTCTCTATTTGAGACTTCAGCTGGCATATTTGTCTGTGGATGATATGGGGTGGCCACTTTATGGCGAACTCCATATTAGTTCAGCACAGAGTCAAGCTGTATGTTGCAAAAATGAGTTCCTCCATCACTAATCAGTGTTCGAGGGATACCAAACCTACTGAAGATGTTCTTCTGGAGGAGCTTCATCACTACTCTAGTGTCATGTGTGGGTGATGTGACTACCTCAACCCATTTAGACACATAATGTACTGCCACAAGGATATAGGTGTTTGAGTATGAAGGTAGAAAAAGACCCATAAAGTCTATACCCCATACATCAAACAGCTCAATCTCTAGGATTCCTTGCTGAGGCATGTCGTGACCATGAGGAAGATTGCCAGCCCTTTGGCAACTGTCACATCGACAGACAAACTCTTGGGAATCTTTAAAGAGTGTGGGCCATTAAAAACCACTTTTGAGGACTTTAATGGTTGTTCGCTCACCTCCAAAGTGTCCTGCATAATTGGAGCCATGGCAATGCCATAGGAATTTATGTGCCTCTTCTTCAGGCACATAGCGGCGGATTATACCATCCGAGCATCTCTTAAAGAGATATGGTTCATTCCACAAGTAGTATCTAGCATCATGAATGAACTTTCGGGCTTGCTGCCTACTGTATTCCTTGGGGATGAATATTATAGCCTTGTAATTTGTAATATTTGTAACTAAGGTGTCATCTGGATGGCAAAGAGTTGCTCATCCAGGAAGGTCTCAGACACTTCAGTAGAGGGAGGAGGTGCCCCTTCTACTAGTTCAATCCGAGACAAGTGGTCAGCCACTCGATTTTCTGACCTTTTTCTGTCTCTGATTTCTATATCAAACTCTTGCAGGAGTAATACTCATCTTATTAGTCTGGGTTTAGAATCCTGCTTAGTGAGTAGATATTTGAGAGCAACATGGTCAGTGTAGATAATGACCTTAGATCCTATTAGATAGGATTTGAACTTGTTAATGGCATAAACCACTGCAAGTAACTCCTTCTCTGTGGTAGTGTAGTTCTTCTACGCGTCATTTAGAACACGACTGACATAATAAATGACATGCAGAAGCTTGTCATGTCTCTGCCCTAGAACTGCGCCAATGACATGGTCACTGGCATCACACATTAGTTCGAATGGTAGGTCCCCGTTGGGTGCAGATATGATAGGCACAGTGATAAGCTTAGTTTTTAGAGTCTCAAAGTCCTACAGACACTCTTGGTCAAAGACAAATGGAGTGTCATTAGCTAGTAAGTTGCTCCGGGATTTTGTGATTTTGGAAAAATCTTTTATAAACTTCCTGTAGAATCCTGTATGTCCCAGGAAACTTTTGATTCCCTTGACATTAGTGGGTGGTGGTAATCACTCAATTACCTCCACCTTATCTTGATCCACTTCTATTCCCTTGTTCGAAATCTAATGCCCAAGAAGAATTCCTTCAATCACCATGAAGTGACATTTTTCCCAGTTTAAAACCAGGTTTGTCTCTTGGCATCGTTTGAGAACTAGGGCTAAATGGTCAAGGCGGAATTCAAATAAACCTCCAAAGACGGAGAAGTCATCCATGAATACTTCAAGGAACTTCACCATATAAGAGAAGATGGAGAGCATACACCTCTGAAAGGTGGCAGGTGCATTGCACAAGCCAAATGGCATCCGCCTATAAGCAAACACACCATATGGGCATGTAAATGCTATCTTTTCTTGATCATGTGGATCCACTGCAATTTGATTGTAACTAGAATAACCATCCAAGAAACAATAAAATGCATGCCCTGCTAGTCTCTCTAGCATTTGATCTATGAATGGTAAAGGAAAATGATCTTTTCTGGTGGCGTTATTGAGCCTTCTATAGTCAATGCACATACGCCACCCTGTAACTATTCTTGTAGGAATCAATTCATTATTTTCATTATGAACCACTGTCATGCCTCCTTTTTTGGGAACAACTTGGACAGGGCTCACCCAGGGGGCTAATGCCCTTAAGGTCACTTATTGTCCACCCAAGAGCTGTCTTGTGTGTCTTTAGCACTTGAATTAGTGCTTTTTCTTCTTGTAGTTCTAAGGTAGAGCTTATAATCACAGGATAAGTATCTCCATCTCCTAGAAATACATATTTCAAAGAGGATGGTAATAACTTGAGCTCAAGTTTAGGAGGCTTATCCTCTTCCTTAGGAGTTTTCAAAGGCTCCTTTATTTCCTCTGGCTCCTCTAGATCAGGCTGGGCATCATAAAGATATCGTCCAGTTCTTCTTTGAGTCTCTCAGCCATATTCACTTCTTTCACCAAGGAATCAATGATGAAAATACTCATGCACTCTTCTGGAGTGTCTAGATGCTACATGGCCTTAACAGCATTTAGTACGAACTCATCCTCATTGACTCTCAAGGTTACTTCCCCTTTTGGAACGTCAATCAGGGTTCGTCCTGTAGCTAGGAAAGGTCTTCCTAGATTGAGGGTTGCACTCTTGTGCTCGTCCATTTTTAGCACCATAAAATCTGTAGGGAAAGAAAAGCGTCCAATCCTAACAATCATGTCCTCAATCACGCCTGATGGAAGCTTAACAGAGCCATCAACAAGTTGAAGACATATGCAGGTAGGTTTAACTTCGTGAGTTAAACAGAGCCTCTTTATTAATGATGCAGGTATTAAGTTAATACTTGCTCTGAGGTCACATAGGACTGTCTTTGTGCAGGTATCCCCTAAGGTGCATGATATCATAAAGCTCCTAGGATCTTTGAGTTTCTCTGGTAAGTTCTTTTGGATTACTGTACTGCATTCTTCAGTGAGGAGAACTATTTCTGCCTCTCTCAAATCCTTCTTATGACTTAAGATGTCTTTCATGAACTTAGCATAAGAAGGTATCTGTTCAAGAACCTCTATAAAAGGGATCTTAATCTCAAGTGTCTTGAGATAATCTGCAAAGCGGGCAAACTGTTTATCCTTTTCCGCTTGACGGAGCTTCTAAGGAAATGGCATCTTGGCCCTGTACTTATCAACTTTAGTTGATGAAGGTTGAATGCCTACAAAATTGGAAGGGGGGTCAGTAGCTTGCTTAGGAAGGGTCTTATCAGCGCTTGCATGTGTCTGACCATCCCTGGTTGGGCGTTCAATGCCCTTGCTGCCCCTTCCTGGCGTTCAATGCCAGGAACATTATTCCCTTGTGGGCGTTCAATGCTAAGGGTGGGTATCCCTTCTTGGCGTTGAATGCCAAGAGTGCTGCCCCTCTTTGGGCGTTCAACGCCAGGAGTAAGCACCCCCTCTTGGCGTTGAACACCAATGACATTTCTCTTTCGGCGTGTAACGTCCTCAGAGGTGTCTTGGACAGCAGTCTGGTTATCCTTTGTCAACTTTTCTTCCCCTGGTCTCCTGTTGTTCTGAGGTTGAGTGTTCAATATTTTCCCACTCCTCAGTTGGATTGCTTGACATTCATCTTTTATCTGCATAGATAATTAATACCTAGTATGACTCAGCTGTGCTTCTACATTCCTATTAGAAGTCTGAGTTTCTCGCAAAGCCTCTTGCAATTCCATCAACTAGTGTACAAGGACGTGTAGTTGCTGAGTCAATGGGCCATTTTGTTCTGGAGTGTTAGATTCAGTAGATATTGCCTTGACCTCTCCTTTTATGGAAGTCTCATCAACCGAGTACAGATGCTGGTTCATGGCAACTGTCTCAATAAGTTCATGAGCCTCTTCAATTATTTTTCTCATGTGTATAGAGCCACCAGCAGAGTGGTCTAGAGACATCCTAGCCATGTCTGTTAGGCCGTAATAGAAGATATCTAACTACACCAATTCTGAAAACATTTCAGTGGGGCATTTTCGGAGCATTCTTCTATACCTCCCCAGGAATCATGAAGAGGTTCATTATTCTTTTACTTGAAGCCTTGGATGTCCAGCCTTAACTGGGTCAACTTTCGTGGGGCAAAGTATTGATTCAGAAACTTGTCTACTAGCTGCTTCTAGGTTTTCAAGCTGAATTTGGGTTGGTTATCTAACTACCTCTTTGCTTGATCCTTTACAGCAAAGGAAAAGATTAGCAGTCTGTAGACATCCTGATCTACTCCCTCAGTGTACAATGTGTTAGCAATTTGTAGAAAGTTTTCCAGGAACTCAGTAGGCACTTCCTGTGGAAGTCCAGAGTACTGGCAGTTTTCCTGTACCAGAGTAATGAGCTGATGATTTAGCTCAAAATTACTCGCTCCAATGGGGGTATGCTGATACTTCTCCCATAGAATTCAGGAGTGGGGGCCATGTAGGACCCCAAAGTTCTTCTGAACTGTTCATTCCCATTTGGATTCATGGTGAAGAAAGGTAGGAGAATTTGGATATTAATAAGTAAAAAGATAAACTAGAATTAAAATATTTTTGTTTTTATTTTTATTTATTAATTTAATTAAAAAGATTTGAAAATTAAATAGGTGATTTTCAAAAAAGAAGAGAGAGAAAGATTTGAAATTGAAAAAGTTTTAAATTTAAAAGAAAAGAAAGTAAGTTTTAAAATTAAAAGAGAAAGATAAAGTATGAAAGAATCAAATTAAAAGATGTGATAAGATTTAAAAAGTTCTTACCTTTTTTTCTTTCTCTTTCTTGAAAAAAGAAGATAGAAGAATTAGTTAGGAAGTTTTGAAAAAGATAGAAGAGAAAACAAGTAACTAATTAAGAAAGATTTGAAAATAAGATAAGATAAGAATTTGAAGTTTGAATTTAAAATAAGATAAGATAAAATTTTGAATTTTGAAATCTTGAAGCTTGAAAATTGAATTTGAATCAAGATAAGATAAAGATTTGAAAAAGTTTTAATTTTTAAAATTTAAAAGAAAGATAAGATTTTCGAAAATTTGAATAAAGATGGAAAAGATATTTTTTGATTTTTTGAATTAATGAAGAAAGAGAAAAACAACCAAAAGACACCAAACTTAAAAATTTTAAGATAAAAAAAAAAAGAAACAAGAACAACTTGAATACCAAGAAGAACACTAAAGAACCAATTCGAAAATTCAAAGGACACAAAGAACACACAAAGGACACCAAACTTAAGAACTGACACTAGACTCAAACAAAAGACACTATTTTTGAAATTTTTGGACAAGAAAACAAGAAAGTTTGAAACTTTAACAAGAACACGAACAAAAAGACTCAAACAAAAGATAAAGATTAATAAAGAAAAGCAAAGATTTTTGAAAAATTTTGGATTTTTTGAAAAAAAAATAAATGACTCAAACAAAATAGTAAAAAGTACCTAATCTAAGCAACCAGATAATCCGGTAGTTTGTCAAATTTGAACGATCCCCGACAACGGCGCCAAAAATTTGGTGCACGAAACTGGCTCCGCACGTTTCGCACAGATAGACCGACAAGTATATCAGGTCGTCCAAGTAATACCTTATGTGAGTGAAGGTCGATTCCACGGAGATTGTTGGTTTGAGCAAGCAATGCTTTCCTTGCAGATCTTATTCAGGCAGATAGAAAGTATAGTTGTCAGGAGAAAATGCATAAAACAGAATAAATAAATAAAACGTTACTAGATAGGTGTGAAATCAATGATATGAGAATGGTTAAAGCTTCGGAGATTCTTCTTCCTTCTGGATCAACTTTTCTCACCATCTACTCCAGCTTATGATTGATTCTTCCCATGGCAGGCTGTATATGATTAATGCCGGGTCCGTGGTCATTAATCTCCTCTGCTTCAGGTCAAATGCCGGGTCAGCAGTCATCCAATCTGAACGAGGGTGAACTGATGTCTCGAGAAGTCCCAAACGAAGCCGTGGATTAGCCGTCTAAGAGAGGTATAATCAAGCTTGTGGTTCAATAATATCCCGTCAAGGACTCGCAAGAACTCATGTAGAATGAGGATGATTGTCACGGATTATCCAATTCATAAGGTTGAAGAACAAAGATACATGTTAGAATAGAATCAAGTGTAGATTGAAGTAGAATAGTGATATTATTAATATATAAGAATCAGCAGAGCTCCTAACCTTAACCTTAGGAGGTTAGTGACTCATACTGTACATAATAATGTTAAAAAATAAAAGTGGGCAAAGATCTCTAACAAGGGTGATCTTTGTTCTATATATACTAGTCTAGCAACAAAGAATTATAGAAAATAAGATAAACTAGTTTTTTAGTGCGAAAATCCACTTTTTGGGCCCACTTGGTAAGTGTTTGGGCTGAGCCAAGGGAGTCTCCACCTGCTAGGACTCCTTAGGGGCGTTGAACGCTGGCTTGGGACTCCCTTTTGGGTGTTGGACGCCAGCTGCTTTCTTTTGGGCGTCCAACGCCAGGAATGGGTAAGTGGCTGGCGTTAAATGCCAGTTTTGGGCTTTCATTTCCAAAACAAAGTATGGACTATTATATACTTCTGGAAATCCCTGGATGTTAGCTTTCCATAGCCGTTGAGATCGCACCATTTGGACTTCTGTAGCTCCAGAAATATTCCTTCGAGTTCATGGAGGTCAGATTCTAACAGCATCTGCAGTGCTTTCTCTGTCTCTGAATCAGACTTTTTCCAAAGCTCCTCCATTTCAGCTAGAATATACCTGAAATCATCATAAAACATACAAACTCAAAGTAGAATCCAAAAATATGAATTTAGCACTAAAATCTATGAAAATATAATAAAACTTAAACAAAACATAATGAAAACTATATGAAAATGATGCCAAAAAGCGTATAAAATATCCGCCCATTAGTATGCGTCTTGGTGGAAATGCGTACCCACGCGTTCGTGTGGCCCATGCATACGCATAACCCCTGTTTCAGCGAAAATGTGTTTTTGTGTTTTAAAGTTTAATTTTGGAACCTCTAAACCTCTATTTTCATTCCTTTGGTCCTAGATTTTGTTAGTCAGGCTAGTAATGAGTTGAAGCTAGGAATAGGTGGTAACTTGGAGATGAAGAAGGTTTGTGAAGTGATGATTTAGGTATGAGAAGGAAGGGTGCATATGTATATGTATATATATACTATTTGAATTATAAAACTGGCTAAAGAAAAGAATGAATGTTACATCTAAGTACCCTTTCTCGAAAGTGTGACCCCAGGAGATGGTGGAAGTTGATGATCTCCTTCCTTGTTCCTCCTGGTATTGTAAAATCGCCCCCAGCGAGATGGTGGAAGGTTAGGATCCTCTCCTTTGTTCCTCCTGGGCATATGAGAATGTACCTCCTGGGTAGACGCAAGGGTTGTGGTTTCACCCCACTTGCTCCGGGTTATGATGAGTTATGTATAAAAGTGTAATATATGATGAATGAGTAATGATATGGCCATGATGAGTGATTATGCAATGTTTATGAATGAATATGAAATAACTATCTGAGATACGAGTTTTTCTGGTAAAGTACCGTGGCTTGCCACCATGTGTTCCAAGTTGAGACTCGATACTCTGTTAACCCTATGACGTAAGTTTGACCGGGCACTTATAAATTCCCGGGGATGTGACCCCCATTGAGTAATTTTATATGAGAAAAGCTATGCATAGGCTCTTGGGGATGCGCGTCGGGGGACAGTCCAGGGCTTAGCAGCCGAACTTGTTGGGTTGGCTTGATAACCGACAGATGAGACTCATCAGTCATAAGACAGGCATACATCATATGCATATGGTTTGAATTGCTTGTGTGTGAATTATTTGGGATTGCTTACATGATTATAATCTGCTATTTGCTATAGATGTTATCTGTATTACTTGTGAATTACTTGTGTTTGTCTTATCTGCTTGTTTGTCTATGCGAATTCATCAAAGATGGAGGAACGGAGGAAAGGTGGAAAAGGTTAGAGTCCAAGATAAGTTTAGTTAGGCTTAAGAACCCTTAGAAGGCCGCCCATTTATGGAGGAAAGGTGGAAAAGGTTATGAGTGTCAATGTTCTAGGATTGCCTCAGGCATTTCCAGGACCTTATATCTTATATGCGTGGCACCTTTACCATGTTGAGAATCTCCGGTTCTCACCCCATACTATGTTATGTTTTCCAGATACAGGTTGAGAGGCACCTCGCTAGGCGTCTGGAGATCTACCTCGAAGTGGTTTCTTTTTTGGGCTTATTTCTGATATTTTAATATGTATATGCATTAGACTCTCCTCTTGTGTATATTACTGCTTTACTTTTGTACCCCTTAGAGGTTTATGGAGAAATAGGCTATGTATATATGTATGTAATTATCCTCCGGCCATCCTTAGCTTCGCAGGCTGAGTTAGGAGCTTGTTATTTTGTACTCTTGACCTTCTATACCTATTTCCCGTATAGTTATGCTTATGAGCTTTAGATTTCTTCACACACAAGTAATCTCGTTTCCTGAGCGTTGCATTTTTTTATTTTGCGATTTTATTTTATTTGTTTTTCAAGGCTCCTCGTATACTGTATCATTTTCAATATTATTACGTATATATTTTATTTTAGAGGTCGTAATACCACACCACCCTTGTTTTACGGCTTAAGCGTAAAGCTCTGTGTGGTAGGGTGTTACAGTGGCCATATCTCTCATATACGGCCACGCTTTTAAAGCGTAGCCATATCTTGCTATTAGCACACTTTAAAAGCGTAGCCATATCGGCACATATGGCTATGCTTTTAAAGCGTGGCCATATTTAAAAGCGTGGCAAAAAATAAAGCGTGGCAATAGGTCACCAAAAGCATGGCGATAGAGCAACCGGAACCTTGCAGATGTGATCCTTTCAAAAACGTGCCGATAGCTCAAAAATCGTGGCAAAAAGCTATCGCTACACTTTTTTTGACTTTTCGCCAGCGTAGAAAAAAAACGTTTTCTTGTAGTGGGTCTAGCTGATAAAATAAATAAATAAAGGGGAGTGCTAGGTAAACATTGACCATCTTGAACAATATGAACAACCACCAATAAAATAAAAATGCACTACACCTCCAAATTAACCAGCTAAATCTTAATATTAAAATAACCATCCGGACACCTAGTGAAATAAATATCCAATATATCTAATTTTCACATTGTTTAATCTTTTTATTGTCTACTTATACTTTTTCATAAATAAATAAATAAATAAATAGAATGTAGTATTTCATAGCTAAAAACATGGGTTCAAATATTTTATTTTTGTTCTCGTGCGGATTCCATTAGTAAACGATATAAGTATATTTTTAAGCGCTTATATATAATTATATCCGTATAAACAAGTATTTTGGTTAATGAAGTTTAATTAAGTTGATTCACTACAATTATCATACAAAATACACGTGAATTACAAATAAAATGTGCATAAATTATATGATACTATTACTAGAGGTGGTAATATTATTCGAACTCATAAATACTCATTCTGCTCCTACTCGATCAAAGCGAATTTTTGGTGAGTCAGAGCAGGATGGAGTTGGTTTTAAAAAATACACACCCCAATATGTATAAGTATTTATAATTTTAATATATAATATATCTAATATATATAAAAAATATTAATAATATTATTTGTTATTTTAGTATTTTTAAATTTTTAATTTAATTTATGCTATATATACATAATTATGATTATATAAGTTTTAAAATTTAATTTTGTTTGTTGAATTTTAATAATTATTAAAAATAGATAGGACAAAACAGGTTAGAATATAAGTTTTTACTACCAACAAATAAAAACAAAACAAATTTTATATGAATTATTATAGGATCGAATAATGGGATAAAATTTGATGAGACAAAATTTCACTCCTACTTATTTCATTATCACCCCTAATTACTATTCTTATTATGACCGCTAATACCACTAATATTATCATTATCACTACTACTACTTCTAAGGAATTGAAATTTACAGAACTAAGGTGGTAAATATCATGATTATATGTGAGAAATGAACTGAACTAATTGATTCAATTGTTGTCACTTTGACTAGAGTCAATGGGTAAAATCTCTAAATAAGAAAATTAACAGTTTAAAAGAATTTACTTTTATTTTTTAAAATATATACTATACTAAGACCACTATTATCACTACCAGTCTCCCGCTACTATCAAGAGATTGAAATTTAAAGTGTTAAGGTGGTAAATGTCATGATTATGAGAAATAAACCGAACCAATTGATTCAGTTGTAATCACTTGTCTAGTTCATCCGTTGATAGTCAATGGATTGAATCGCTTTTTTGTTTAAATAAAAAATTAGTTTAAAAGAATCTACCATTATTTTAAAATATATATTACCAGAGAACTACCACTACAACTAAAGGGTTGACATTTAAAGGATTAAGGTGGTATAAATGTCATGATTCTGAGAATAAAATGAACCAATTGATTCAATTAAGTTCACATGGAACTAATCACTTAACTAGTTCATCCGTTGATTTGTCAAAATCAAAGGGTTGAACCGCTGCTTTTTGTTTTAATAAGACAACTAGCTTAAAAGAATATATATTTTAAAAAAAATATATTTTATATAAAAATATATTATTTCATTATAATAAATTCAATAATGTTACATTTTTTGGTTTCATAAATACAATTATTAATTTGATTCTCAAAATCTTGGTAAATATTAGATTATTAAACTCATTTACTTGATTCTATCACGATAAATCATACGTAAACTCGAATCGACCAAACCTTTTAAGATCGTAAAATTGTAAAATATTAGTTTGTTATTGTTTATCCAAAGATGTAGACAACATTGTTTCGGGAGTTACCTGAAACGAAAATTTGGGTCTGAATATGAAATTCAGATTCTTTTTGAGACAGCGTCCGACTTGTTCTGATGCCGAGGTACCGTCGTTCGAGTTTCTCGTGAGGAGGTGGGGGGTGCTACCTGCAAGAGACTCCAATGTTTAAGTTAACAAGGATTTTAAGTAGTTTTTTAGTAAATTGAGACTTGAATATACCTGAGGGATGTCAATGTATTTATAGTAGAAAAGATAACCAAATTTTAAAGTAGATAGATCCACCTTTATTGGTGGATAACCATTCTCTTTATCTTACAAAGTTGTTGAAATCTTCCTTCTAGATAGGATAGAAATAGTATGAGAGATTTAGGAGAAGTAGTTTCTTATTTAGATAAGTGGGGCCGAACCTCTCGTCATGCCTGACCTCTTAATAGGTCGGGCAGGCAGAAGTGGCTATCTTTTTAGGTGGCCCTTCTTCTTTGTTGGACCTGACTTTATGTTTTGCGCCAAGGTATAAACAGTGTCCCTGCTTGAGTCAGAGCTTTTATGAGGTCGGCTTCAAGCATTTTGTGGTTTCAACTTTCTTCATTGGGTACGCCGCCTTCAAGAGGTCGGGTATCCGACGTGTTTCAAAAAATTTTGTATTGTTGCTCCCTTTAATGACATGGCACACGTTACACGGCAGTTCCCTGGGGATCTGCACGTGACCTTTAAAGAGGGGTGCAAAATGTCCTTTTTGCCTTTTTTCTTATAAAAGCTTCACGTCTTCCCTCTTCCTTCTTTTTCCATTTCTGAAACGTTCACTCATTCTTTCACTTTCTTCGTTCATCCATCATAACTGTGTTTCAGTTCAAGATTTCTCCATCTTGAATCTTTTTAAAGATTTCATTTGCATTTTGGAGAGGAACATCCGTGTTTGTGCTATTTGACATGCCCTTCTATTTTTGCTTTTTATCAAGCTTGGTGTTGTTTATCCATTTTCCTCTTTTTCTATTTCGATTGCTCTGGGTAGTGCTTGTATTTGTTTTGAATGATACTTTGAATGGTGATTTGAAATATTGTTGGTGATGGAGACTTTTGTATCTCCTTTTGAAACTGTCGCTAACTTCTTTGTGTCTCGAAACTATTGAAACCGTCGCTACTTGAGATTGTTGCTACGGGCTATAATTGTATTGTCCCCAAATGATATCGCTTTTGCATGTTTAGAAGCAATGCAATTTCTATATCTTGAGCTTGTTTGTGAGAAAACCTTTTGAAATCGTATTTTTTGTTTTATTGTAGAAAACCTGATTTCCTTTGTTTGGTGTCCGAGCTCTTTTGTGACAGTTTCTTTGATTGTTGTATTTATAGGTATAGCTTTAATGTCTCGATCTATTATTCACAACATGTCAACCAAAGTTTCGTCTGACCTTACTTGGGTAGATATATCTGTCCTTACTCCTGTCCCAGTAATTAATAGAGAGTATGTTGCACAATTTTGTAGACATCATAGGTTGTGCATAAACTGAGGGGATGAGAGGAACTATGAAATTATTGTTGCTGATCCTGAGGAGAGGGTGTGCTTTCCCCGACTTGATAGGTCAGAACACCCTTTCTTTTATGCCTAAGATTGCTTTTTCACTAAGCTAGATGTTGGTGCGTGAAATTGATCTCCGCAAATTCCGCACAGATGAACCGGCAAGTGCACCGGGTCGTCCATGTAATACCTCAGGTGAGTGAGGGTCGAATCCCACGGAGATTGTCGGATTGAGCGAGCAATGACTATCTTGCAAATCTTAGTCAGGCAGATGGAAAAGATAGTGGTCGTGAAAAACCCATAAAAACAAAATAAGGAAAGAATTACTGAATTGGTGTGAAAACAGTGATAAAAAATCGATTGAGGCTTCGGAGATGCTTCTTTTTTCTGAATCAACTTTTCTTACTATCTACTCTAACAATGGATAAATCATTCCATGGAAAACTGTAAGTGATTAACGCTGAGGCTAGTGGTCATTAATCTTCTCTGCTTTAGATCATACGCCGGTGCTAATGGTCATCCAATCCGAACGAGGGTGAAGCTCTTAGCAATTCAATCCCTGGTGATCCTACTTAAAATGCCACAGACAAGGTCGGATCTTTCGGATCGGAGAATGAAGCTTTATAATAGAAGTAATGTGTCTGTGCTTCTCCCTGCCTGGGAGGCATAATCCTCAGAAGGAAGGAAGTCTCTTATTTATAATAAAAGATACTAGACCTAAAAGATGTTACTCATAATTAAAAATTACAAAAATGTGATAAACTAAGATAAAGGATGTGAAAATCCACTTCTGAGCCCACTTGGTGAGTGTTTAGCCTGAGCTTTTGATGAATCCACGTCCTAGTGCTCCTCTTGGGGCATTGGACGCCGGGTTTGATCCCTTGTGGGTGTCCAAATGCCAGCTTGCTCCCTTTGGGGTGTTGAACGCCTGAAAGGGGGTGTTTTTGGGCGTTCAATGCCCGTTTTGGGCAATCATTTCCAAAGATAAGTATAGACTATTATATATTTCTGGAAAGCTCTGGAAGTTATCTTTCCAACGAAGTTGAGAGCACACTAATTAAACCTTTGTAGCTCCAGAAAGTTATGTTTGAATACACGGAGGTCAGAATCTAACAGCATCTGCAGTCCTTTCTCTGTCTCTGAATCATACTTTTCCAAAACTTCCCAGAATCACCCAAAAACCACCTAAAATCATTGAAAAACCACAAAGACTCAAAGTAGCATCCTAAAAGTGATTTTTGCACTAAAACCTACTAAAACTTAATAAAACTTAACAAAATATAACCAAAAATACTAAGAAAACAGTACTAAAAAGTGTATAAAATATCCACTCATCAGATGTCCATCTCCCTTTTTCCGATTTCAAGATTGATGTCCTTTGGACTTATAATATTGCTCCTACCCATCTGGACCCTAATTCTTGGGGTTTTTTAAAGATATACCAACTTTTGTGTCGGAAACTCGATGTCCGACCTTCTTTAAAGGTCATCTTTTATCTCTTTGTGCTTACAAAGAATTTTAGTTCTTTTAAAAAAATAGGTTGGGTCTCTTTTTGTGCTGTCCAAGGGTGGAAAGTGTTTGCTATCTTTGATGAGTCAGTTTATGATTTTAAGTATTATTTCTTCAAAATATGAGCTATTGATAATACCCGACCTTTCTTTTTCGATGAAAATGATGAACCCCAATTTGCTTTATACTTGGAGGAGAAACGGGTGATAGTTAAGTACAATGTGGAGGATTCAGATGATCTTGAAAAGAGTGTAGTTAACCTGTTCCAGGAGTTCTGGGGTGGTGCTCATTATCTATATTTTTAGGGAACCCCAGCCAACTCCAGTCTGAGCTAGGTAGCCTTGTCTCTATTTTCTTTTAAGGTGCTATTAATTATGCATTTAATGCTTAACTTTGTTTTTAAATTTTTGATGTGGTGGAGAAAAAATGGCTCCCACGATGGTCGCAAGGAAGAATTTACGGACTGTGAGAAAGAGTGCGGTTGCTCGAAATTTACAGCCTCAAGAGACTGGTGGCTGGCTTCGCCCTCTAAGTCGGACTCGGGCGCTTCTACCTCGGTAAAATCTATACCTGATCTAGGTCCCCAGATAGTCTCCTCTACCTCAGAACAAGCAACTCGCTCCCGAAAACAAGTAAATCAACTACCTCCTTCAGATCCCAATTCGGCCTCTAAAGAGCACAAGACGTCGAGCACGGACATCTGCGAACAAAAGTTTTAATGCCTTGGCCTAGAGTGAGAAGCACATTATTCCTCATAGTTTTATAAGCATGGATGATGTGGCTATTGAATCTCACCTCGAGGTTATGGCCCGAGGAGGGGTTCGAACAGCCGGGCTCTGCGTGGCCTGACTAAAAGAGCTGAAGAAGGCCCCTTTAGGCACCACTGAGAGTAACCTAGTCAATTTGTAAGCTAAAGTGGAGTCTTTGAGGGAGAAAAAGAAGGAGTTGGAGGCCGAGAAGGAGACTCTGGTTTCCGAATTTTCCAAAGCTCGAGAAAAATTGAAGTAGTCTAGTGCGGCTTTGGCGATGGTCGAGGGCTTGAAAAAGAAAGTCAAGGAAAGTTACACCAGGGTTTTTGGAGAAAGGATGGACTTAGTGGATGAGTTAGCTAAGGCAAGGGACAATTAGAAAGACTTGGAAGATAGTATTGCTGAGGGGATAGATGAGCTCGTGGAGAATTTGAAGGCCCAATTTCGAGTTCTTGCTCCCGAGGTTGACCTTACCCCAATCTCAGTGAACAATGTTGTGTTGGACGAGAAGATAGTTCCTGCTCCCAAGGATGACTATGCCCGACCTCAAGGCGCTGGGTCCTCGTCCTGAGGAGACTTCTCAGGGAGTTGCTCAAACCAATGATAAAGCCACCCCTTCCCCGCCTAAGGAATAGCCTCCCCCTTCTAATTCAGTCCTGACCTCTTCCATCCAGCCAGAGGACGCTGTTACCGGCGAGGAGTTGTAGCCCTTGTGATTTTGTTGTGTATGGTCCGACTTGTGGGTCTTTGATGAACATTTTTTGTATTTGTTTGAGCAATTTATTTTGCTTTAGTTGTAGTTAAACAACTTTTTGTTAAAGAACCTTTCTTTATTTTGATAACAATTTTTGGTCTTAAGTGATTGTTTCTCGTTGAATTAGATATTAGCTTATACAGTTACTTAGTTGGGGATTATACCTCGACAAATTTTTAACATTATTTTTTTGCTAAGTTTAATAGTGATGTTGGGGCAATAGGTCGGTGTAGAATATTTTGTATTCTTTTGTAAGTTCCGACTTTGTGTAATCAGACTTTGCCAAGTTACTTTTACACTTTGTTTTTGTTCCGCCTTAATTTTAAGGTCGGTCTTACGAATTGTTTACATAACTTCTTACATTAATTTGTACCTCGTCGCTTCATCTTGCCGACCATACTAGGTCGGACAATGATTTTTGTGGTTTGTTAAGCTTAAATTAATGCGTTTTTATAGAAAACTTTTAAAGAAGAAGTGGATTTATCATTATTAAATGAAAAAATGCCTTACATAAGTTTGCTACTAAGGATTTTTTACTACCCTTAGCCTTTGTTATGATGCCTCATTAAAACCCCTTTCAAAAAAAATCTTTCTCGGAAAAAAATCTTTCTCGGAAAAAAATCATGAAGTCAACAAAAATAGTGCACCAGGGTACAAGGTGCTTGCCTAATTGTAGCACTTCTTCAAGTTACTCGCATGCCACGACCTTGGGAGTTCATTCCCTTGTAAGTCAGACACTTGGTAATAATCCTTTCCTAAGACTTTAACAATCTTGTAATGTCCTTTCCAGTTTACAGCCAGCTTTCCATCGCCTGACTTCTAAATTTTGATGTTATTTCGGATTAGTATAAGGTCGTTCGTGGTAAAGCTTCTTTTGATTACCTTCAGAGCCATCCTTTGCTTTAGTGCTTCCTCTTTGAGCCGAGCTTATTCTCGGACTTCTAGGAGAAGGTTGAGCTCTTTCTTTAGTGCTTAGATGCTAACCCCTTTATTGTAGAATATAACCCTTGGAGATTCTTCAGCGATCTCTATAGGAATCATGGCTTCCATTCCGTAAGCAAGTCGGAAAGGTAACTCCCCTATTGTGGAATGAAAGATTGTCTAGTATGCCCATAAGACTTGAGGAAGCTTGTCTGCCCATGCTACCTTTGCCTCTTGTAGTCGGTGCTTTAACTTGGCCAATATGACCTTGTTTTCAGCTTTGGCTTGTCCATTAGCCTGAGGGTGTTCTATCGATGTGAATTAGTGTTTTATCTTCAGGCCAGCCACCAAGTTCCTAAAGGTTGAGACAGTCAATTGAGTTCCATTGTCCGTGGCAATAGAGTGGGAAACTTCAAACCTTGTGACAATGTTCTTGTAGAGAAACTTCCGACTTTGCTGGCCATGATAGTCACTAATGGTTCTATTTCAATCCATTTAGTAAAATAGTCAATCCTACTATGAGGTGTTTTACTTGTCCTGGAGCTTTAGGGAATGGTCTGAGGAGATCAAGACCCCGTTTTGCGAATGGCCATGGTGATGTGACGCTGATATGCTCTTCGGGAGGTGCAACATGGAAGTTGGCATGCTTCTGACAAGGCGGGCACCTTTTGACGAACTCAACTGCTTCCTTTTGCAAGGTTGGCCAAAAGAAGTCGGCTCGGATAACCTTCTTGGGTAGTGATTGGGCTCCCAAGTGGTTTCCACATATGCCATTTTGTACTTCCTCTAGGACCTCCTTCATATTAGAGGTCGGGACACACTTTAGGATAGGTGTTGATACCCCTCTTTTGTATAGAATTTTGTGGACCAAGGTATAATTTTGTACTTTGGTTATAAGTCTTCGAGCCTCTTTTTCATCTTCAAGAATGATATCAATTGAAGATAGTTGACTATGGGGGTAATCTATCTTAAATTTTGTTTGGATATGGTCATTATATTTGAGTTGTCATGTCCTTTTGACACTGATGGTTTGTGGAGAGTTTCCTAGATGAGACTTCGATTGTTGCCCCCTAGCTTGGTGTTGGCTAGCTTGGAAAGAGCATCTGCTCAGGCATTTGACTCCCAAGTTATGTGTTGGATCTCTCTTTTAGAGAACTGTGCTAGTTGTTCCCATGCTTTGTCTAGGTACTTCTTCATGTTAGGATATTTGGCTTGATAAGTGCCATTAACTTGTGAAGTTACCACTTGGGACTCACTAAACACTATCAACCTTTTTGCCCCCACTTCTTTAGCCAGCTTCAAACCAGCAAGTAAGGCTTCATATTCTGTTCGGTTATTAGAAACAGGAAACTCGAACCTTAGCAAGAGTTCTATCCGAGTTCCTTGCTCACTTTCCAGGATAACACCTGCTCCACTATCGGATTTATTGGATGATCCATCTACGTATAAGCTCCAAGTTGTTGGACTTTCCTGACTTTCAATGTATTTAGCTATGAAGTCAGTGAGGTATTGTGACTTGATTGTTGTCCGAGCTTCATATTTCAAATCAAACTTGGATAGTTCCACAGCCCATTGTAGCATTCTTCCTACTAGGTCCATTTTTTGTAGAATGTGTTTCACGGGTTGATTAGTTCGGAACTTTATATTATGAGCTTGGAAGTAAGGTCGGAGCCTTTGGGAGGTGAGGATAAGAGAGTACGCAAGCTTTTTTATGTTTTGGTAGTTTAGCTCTGCTCCTTGTAAAGCTTTGCTAAAAAATTATATGGGTTGCTGTCCGTTCTTATCTTCTCGGATTAGGGCAGAGGCGATAGCTCGGCTTGCCACTGCCAAATAGAGAACAAGCTCTTATCCTGTAATAGATCAGGTGAGTATAGAGGGTTGGCCCACAAATGCTTTAAATCTTGAAATGCTTGTTCATATTCCAAGGTCCATTCAAATTGACTCCTTGTTCATACCCTGGGTTGAGCTAGGTGATCCGGGTTAGATGAAGACAAAAACTACCGACCTCTTATAAAGGTTGGTCGACACCAACCTCTTCCCAAAGAGCTCGGCCAAATTGCTATAAGGGCCCAAGTAGGCCCAAAAGCAGAAGATCACAGCCCACCTAAAGGCGGCTGGCCAAAGATAAGGGGACTCACCCACAAAAGATAAGATAAGATAACTAACTTATCTCAAAGGAAGGTCACTCTACACTACTATAAATACACTAGAGAACCCAGGTATAACTGATACTCTGATTCTACATAAAAAAACCTGCTCAAAGCCCGTACTAACTTAAGCATCGGAGTCTCTTGTAGGTACCACCACCCTCCGGTGATCAAGGATCCGCAACATCTCAAGACTCAGCAAGTCAGACACAACAACTCCGACCATAATAGCAGATCTCCTCCGAGATCCACCTTCAGTTTCAGGTAACCCTCGGAACATTACATCTCAAGACTCAGAAAGTCGGATACAACAGCTCCAACCACAACAGCAGATCTCGTCTGAGATCGACCTTCAGTTTCAAGTAACCCTCGAAACACTCCTGTTCATACCCTGGGTCGAGATATCTGACCTGGGGTGATCGACGATAAAGCGACCGACCTCTTTAGGTCAAGCGGACCGACTTCTTTATGAAGAACTCGGCCAAATCGACAGGAAAGCCCAAAAAGGGCCCAATTCAAGGAATACGACTCAAATCCAAAGGTCGTTCAGGCCTATAGAGAGAAGGGTGGTCCCGTTGAAGATACGCTGACCTCAACCTAAAAGATAAAGATAAGATAAGATAACTAACTTATCTTATCCAAAGGTTACATCTCACCATTATAAATACACTGGAACACCCAGGTATAACTCATACTCTGATTCTACATAACACCTGTTTAATACCCATGCTAACTTAAGCATCGGAGTCTCTTGCAGGTACCCCCCACCCTCCGGTGACGAAGGATCAGCAGTACAACCAGTCCAACAAGTCGGACACGACAGCTCCGGTCGTCTCCTACCAGCCGGACACGTCGGTACCGATCCGTACAGAGGATCTCAACCGAGATCGACCTCCAGTTTCAGGTAACCCTCGAAACATTGGCGCCGTTGCCGGGGAACCTGGAAGTCATCCCATCACCATGGCGGACAACCGTGACAACGACCACGATTCAGATCTAGAAAATAGAACGCCGCACAAAAATGCGGACACCCCACTAAAAGACACCCCAGAATCCAATGGAGACAAAAATACACCAAACCAGGGGGCAACAATAGAAGCCTTATCCAGGAAATGTTGCAGAACCCGTCAATCTCGGAAGAGAAAAAAGTCATGACTATAACAAGTCAAGACCAAAGATGGATGACCCCCATAACCAACTACCTCAAAACAGGAACGCTCCCCACAGAAGAAAAGGAGGCAAAGAGGTTAAAAAGGGAGGCACAGTACTACACCATCATAAATAACATCTTGTACAAAAGAGGAATCTCAATACCTTTACTAAAATGCGTGCCGACCTCCAACACAAAGGAAGTGCTAGAAGAAATACACGGCGGCATTTGTGGCAATCATCTCGGAGCACGAGCTCTCGCCAAAAAAGTACTCCGGGCGGGATTTTATTGGCCAACTCTACAGAAAGAAGTCACAGAATCATGTCCACCATGTCAGAAACATGCCAACTTTTACATCGCTCCGCCAGAAGAGCTCATTAGCATGACCTCGCCTTGGCCGTTTGCAAAATGGGGACTCGATCTTCTTGGCCCCTTCCCACAGGGATCAGGACAAGTCAAATTCCTCATAGTAGGGGTAGATTACTTTACAAAGTGGATCGAGGCAGAGCCCCTAGCCAATGCCACCGCTCAAAGAAGCCGGAAATTCTTATATAGAAACATTGTCACGAGGTTCGGGGTTCCATATTCAATAACCACAGACAATGGCACTCAATTCACAGATGCAGGCTTCAGAAAACTAGTAGCCGACTTGAATATAAAGCACCAGTACACCTCCGTTGAACACCCACAAGCCAACGGACAGGCCGAAGCCGCTAACAAAGTCATACTGGCCGGATTAAAATGGAGATTACAAGATGCAAAAGGAGCCTGGGCAGAAGAGCTTCCACAGGTCCTATGGGCATATCAAACAACGCCACATTCCACCACGAAGGAATCTCCCTTCCGATTAGCATACAGAATAGAGGCAATGATCCCAGTAGAGATTGAAGAAGGCTCGCCTAGAGTAGTTCACTACAATGAGGAAGCAAACTCCCAACTTCAAAGAGAAGAACTCGACTTGCTACCCAAAATCTAGGAAAGAGCTCGGATCAGGGAAGAAGCTCTAAAGCGCCGAATGGCTTCCAGATATAATCAAAAGGTAGTGCTGAGAAGCTTTTCAGAGAATGATGTCATTCTAATCCGAAATGATATCGGAACAACTCGACCAGGAGAAGGAAAGCTGGCAGCAAACTAGAAAGGACCTTACCGAGTTGTAGAAGTCCTTGGAAAGGGCTACTATAGACTGTCTGAACTCGATGGACGAGAGCTTCCCAGGTCATGGCACGCCTGCAACCTAAGAAGGTATTACAGTTAGAAGACATAAAAGATCTCATCATTGGATGCACTCTTTTTCCTGAAAAGGTTTTTTAATGAGGCACCAAGTTGAGACTCAGACAATCCCATATGTATATATTTGCACTTTTCCTTTAAATAAAATAAATTTTAGATATTCTACAAAGATTTTAAGACGCATTAATCTGAAGCATTCATCGTCCAATTATAAAGCAACAGATCGGCAGAAAGTGAAAAACAATTTCACTGCACGATCACGATAAAGACAAACCGTCCGATAAAGGTGAAAACGCGATTCACCCAAAGGACGATCTAGAGATGACAACCACTTTCTACAAATCAGCAAAGATGAACACAGAATAATGTAAGAAGTTACCGAAAGTGATCTAAAAAAGAACCTGACGAGGTCTTACGGATCGCTAAAATAATAACTTAAAGACTGGTCGAACGTTAAGATGTCAAACCAAGTCAACCCAGGTTATAAGTAAACCCTGGAAAGAGGTCTGGCCAACCTTATTAAAGAGGATTACTTTAACTTAGAAGGGCCCGACATAACAAAGTCAGCCCAAAACGAAAAGTTATCAAAGTAGTCCCTGAAAGAGATCTGACAAAGATCCAAGAAAGAGGACTACAAAAAATAACTTAAAGGAGACCGATATAACCAAGTCGGATTCCTACTACTGAAAAGTTATCAAAGTAGTCCCTAAAAGAGATCTGACAAAGATCCAAGAAAGAGGACTACAAAAAATAACTTAAAGGACACCGATATAACCAAGTCGGACTCCTACTACTGAAAAGTTATCAAAGTAGTCCCTAAAAGAGATCTGACAAAGATCCAAGAAAGAGGACTACAAAAAATAACTTAAAGGAGACCGATATAACCAAGTCGGACTCCTACTACTGAAAAGTTATCAAAGTAGTCCCTAAAAGAGATCTGACAAAGATCCAAGAAAGAGAACTACAAAAAATAACTCAAAGGAGACCGATATAACCAAGTCGGACTCCTACTACTGAAAAGTTATCAAAGTAGTCCCTAAAAGATATCTGACAAAGATCCAAGAAAGAGGACTAAAAAAAAATAACTTAAAGGAGACAGATATAACCAAGTCGGACTCCTACTACTGAAAAGTTATCAAAGTAGTCCCTAAAAGAGATCTGACAAAGATCCAAGAAAGAGGACTAAAAAAAAATAACTTAAAGGAGACAGATATAACCAAGTCGGACTCCTACTACTGAAAAGTTATCAAAGTAGTCCCTAAAAGAGATCTGACAAAGATCCAAGAAAGAGGACTACAAAAAATAACTTAAAGGAGACCGATATAACCAAGTCGGACTCCTACTATCGAAAAAGTTATCAAAGTAATCCCTGAAAGAGACCTAACAAAGGTCCAAAAAAGAGGATTACCAAAATAACTTGGAAGGGGACCAACGCAAAGGAATCGGTCACAAATACAGAAAACTGAGAAACAAGTTGGATCTATACAATCACAGCCTCAAAGTAATCCAAGGAGGTCGAGCAGCAAGATTTTGAACATCAATAGAAAAACAAAAAAGATATCAAGTCAAACAACTACTTTTACTCTATAAAGTTATAAGGCCTGGAAGGCCACCAAAACCTACCACGAAGAGATAACAAGCTACTTTTTGTTCCTCATAAAAAGTTGCTAAGAAGCGTCAGCAAATAAATAAAAAAGTTCTAAAAGAGCCCACAAGCCGGGCCAACTACACAAATTTTCAAGAAGAGATCAGCAAGCGTCAGGAGCCTTCTTAGCAGCATCAGGACAAGGAGAAGGAGGGCGAGTCTGGATCGGCAAAGCATCCACAGTTCCATCCTCCCGATTCAGGATCTGGCAATCCGATTCGGGCACAGCAGGAGGAACCGAAGAGGTCGGCACTTTGGTAGAGGACATAGGGGGAGCAACAACATCATCATCATCACCCTCATCATCAGGGACAATCTTGCCATCCCTGACTATATTATCCAGGCTAAAAAGGGTGAGGTCGGCCTCGGAAGCAATGACCTGAACTTGCTCCCTCAAGTTCTCATAAGCAGCAGTCACGCTGCCAACGAGATGACTTTGGAGCTCAGCATAATCTTCCCGAACACTGTCAAGCTCCCCCCTCAGGCGCATCACCTCCCGATAAGATGAAAGGTAACTCTCCTTGTGCATCAGGACTGCGTCCTCAGCCAACCTCAAAGAAACCACCAATGACTGAGAACTCGCCTCCTCATTCTTCAAGTCCTTCTCCAGCTTGGCTACCTTCGTCTCAAGCTCCTCCTTTAACTCCTTCATCCGATCAAACTCTTGTTTCGCCTCCTCCATAAACGCCTTAATAGCGTGGAGAGGGAGATTCTGAGCAGTCTGATATATGGCAGCCGACATATACACCATCTTCACATGATTTCGGGCCATAAACTCCAAGTGATGGAGGATGGACACATCGTCCATGGAGAGAGCACCGTAGGGACCGATTTGTTGATCCACAAATTCAATAGCGTTAAAATCAGGAGCATCGAGGTCAAAGGGCTCAGCAGTCTTTTGTTTTTTATTGGGAGGAGCAACAGAAGGAGCAGCAGAGGTGACGTGAGAATCTACCAAATGAACTCGGGGTGTAGGGATCACCTTCTTCACCCCGGCGGAACTCTGCACTGATGGCTTCTCGCACACTTGGGAGGATCCCTCCCCAGCCGCCTTGGATGCAACATTTCTGGAAGCAGTCGCCCTCTGCGCCCTCTTAAAAGCTTTCATGGATTCACTATTCTTCATTGCTTCTGCAAATAAAACAGAAAATCAGTTACAAGTCAGACAAGTCGGAAAGATAGCTACAAGCAACATACACGTATAATAAAGAAAACACAAAGATACCCAGTTCAGTTTGAAGAAGAGAAGGATTGGTTAGAAATTTCTTTGTGTCGAAATGGGGAGGTTGACCCCAGCGTTCTTCCAAGATAGTCACAAAGGCTCGCTCAGCATCATCCAACATCTCCCACGAATACCTGGAGACCCTCACGTCTTTTTGCTATTCCAAGGGAAAAGCAGGTTCGTCATTTTCATCCAGAAAAAAGGGCCGAGCTCCTTCAACAGCTCGGACCTTGAAAAAGTAGTTTTTAAAATCACAGAACGACTCGTCAAACATGGAAAAAACCTTCTTTCCCTGAGTAGAACGAAAGGAGACCCAAGCTGACTTCTTTTTTACCACACCGGGCTTAGTCAAGACAAAAAGATAGAAAAAGAGGGATTGGGAAGCAGGAATACCAAAACCATTGCACAACAATTGGAAAATTTTAATAAAACCCCAGGAATTGGGGTGAAGTTGAGAAGGGGCAACATTACAAGACCATAACAGGTCGGTTTCAAATTTAGTAAATGGAAGGGTGATACCTAGCTGACCAAAGAAAAAATCATAAGCATAAAAGAAAGGGCGACCATCAACAACCCGAGTTGAAAAGCAGACTCTCTCGTTAGAAGAGGGAGAGACAAGTTCATAGTTCTTCTCATCACCAGAATTACTACAGACACTATGAAACTGCCTAAGCTGAGTACAAAATTCAGAATCAACCAGCGAGACACACATGAGAACCATGGAGTCCACCCAGTCGGCCATACCCGCGGGAACCTGGGAAGGCATCTCTACAACGTTATTTCGGGAAGACATGAGGTCAACTAAATCCTACAAAAAGAAAAGAAGAATGGATTACTTAAAAACATCTCGGATAGAGGGCAAAACATCTCAACGGGCAGATAAACAAAAAGGAAAAACCCCAAGACTCAAGACAAAGGTCTTGGGGTATCCCTTGGAGGCAGTAAACAAAGCAAGGTCTTTAAGTTATTTCTACAACCTACATCCCGTCACTCATCAAAATAAAATCCAGAAAGAAAACAAAGGAAGCAAAAAATGCAAAAGGTCCACCCTCCTATAGTTTATCAGCGGAAAAACAGCAAAGGCGCAAACTTTTTCGAAATCAAGCAAAAAATCATCAGCAAAGAGCAAGCACTAACATCGAACACGCCAAGTAGAAATCATCAAAGGTGCAAACTTTTTCAGAATCAAAAAGAAATCTCCAAACAAAGCGAGGAACAGATGCAGATTCTCTATCGATATCAGACAGGAAACAACCAGAAGCAACAACAAAACCCTAGAAAGCCTCGACGGAAATGCTAAGAGAATGCGTAAAAGAAAGTCAGGGAAAACACATTACAGTGACAAGCAAATACAAGACCACGAAAAAGATTCAAACTTTCAAACATGCAAAATCAAAGCTTCACTAAAAAACTGAAGACGAAGCTATGAAAAAAGCAAGAAAGCTAATACCAACCTGGAAAAAGTAGCAAGCTTCAGGGAAATTGAGGATGGAAGACGAAATCTGGAATTGCCCTCTCACGAGCAAAAAAGCACGAACAAAAGCAGTATCACAGAGAGAAATGCAAAACCACAAAACTCCAGGCAAAAACAGAAGCTTCAGAAAAATCACCAAGCGACGTCGCAAGAAAAGTTGAAATGTGGGTGAAAGGCAGAAAATGAATAAGTGCGAAGAAGTTACGAAAAGGGCGAAGGAGAGAAACCATTTCTTGAATGCAAAATTCAAAAATAGAGAAGTTAGGGGAAACGGGGCAATTAAATCCCAATTAAATGCTGATATTAAAACCGCTTGCATTCCCAAAAAAGCGCTAATACAAAAGCGCGCGCTTGTAGAGGAAAACGTTCTACATTCAAGAGCTGCTACAAAAAGGAGTCGACAAGATGCTTGAGTTCGGCTTCGCTACAAGAAGGACCGAAGTCAAGGACTCGACCTCAACAAAGAAAACCGAGCTCAAGCAGGGGCACTGTTCATACCCTGGGTCGAGATATCCGACCCGGGGTGATCGACGATAAAGCGACCGACCTCTTTAGGTCAAGCGGACCGACTTCTTTACGAAGAACTCGGCCAAATCGACAGGAAAGCCCAAAAAGGGCCCAATTCAAGGAATACGACCCAAATACAAAGGTCGTTCAGGCCTACAGAGAGAAGGGAGGTCCCGTTGAAGAGACGCTGACCTCAACCCAAAAGATAAAGATAAGATAAGATAACTAACTTATCTTATCCAAAGGTCACATCTCACCATTATAAATACACTGGAACACCCAGGTATAACTCATACTCTGATTCTACATAACACCTGTTTAATACCCATGCTAACTTATGCATCGGAGTCTCTTGCAGGTACCTCCCACCCTCCGGTGACGAAGGATCAGCAGTACAACCAATCCAACAAGTCGGACACGATAGCTCCGGTCGTCTCCTACCAGCCGGACACGTCGGTACCGATCCGTACAAAGGATCTCAACCGAGATCGACCTCCAGTTTTAGGTAACCCTCGGAACAACTCCTCTTTTTGAGTATCGAGTATAATGGTAGAGACTTCAATGCTGACCCTGCTAAGAACCTGAATAGTGTTGCCAACCTTCCATTTAGTTGTTAGACTTCTTTGAGGCAAGTCAGGGTCTTCATCTCTAGTATGGTTGTACACATGTCTGGGTTAGCCTCGATACCTCTTTGAGTGAGCATAAAACCTAAGAACTTTTCGGCTTACACTGCGAAGGTGCATTTTGAGGGGTTTAGTCTCATGCCATGCCTCTTTATTGTGGAGATTACCTCAGAGAGGTCAGATAATAGAGCTAAGTCATCTTTATTTTTGACAAGTCATCTTTATTTTTGACAAGCATGTCGTCCACATATACTTCCATGAGTTTTCCTAAGTGGGGAAAAAACACCTTGTTCATCAGTTGTTGGTAGGTAGCTCTGGCATTCTTTAATCGAAAAGACATTACTACATAACAATAGCTAGCCTTTGGAGTGATGAAAAAAGTCTTGTTTTTTTTGTCTGGCTTATACATCGGGATTTGATTGTATCTCGAGTATGCATCCATGAAGGACAAATACCAATAACCTGAGGCCGAGTCAACCAGAGCATGAATGCTCGGGAGAGGGTATGGATCCTTGGGACAAGCCTTATTGAGGTCAGTGTAATCGACACACATTCTTCACTTTCTGTTTTGCTTCTTTACCAGAACCACGTTAGCAAGCCACACTGGATAATTTACCTCTCTTATGAATTCAGCTTCCAATAACGCTTTCACCTGTTCTTCCACAACCTGTGGTCTTTCGGGCCAGAGTTTCCGACGTTTTTACTTAATAGGTCTGGAATCCGGATAGACAGCGAGCTTATGAGATATCTATAACAATATATAATGGCAAAACCTGTTTTGGTGTCCAAAATTTTTTTTCCATTTTTATCCTTCTTAATAACCTACCCCACGTCAGTTATTCCGCATTACAATACTCTCACTGCCTCATTTTCGTTCACGTTCTCTCTTATTTTATAAATCCACACAACTTCTATACTCACTTCACGTTGCTTTTACTAGAAAAACTTCCTTCATTTCTCATCCATCTTTTCATGCCTCTTTCTCACTTCATCTAATATAATTTGTTTTTCGTCATTAAATAAAAGTGTGAAACTATGTTTATATATTTGTTTTGATTAATTACCGTTGTTGACAGAATACTAATGGAAGTGGTGGACCGACTTAGCAAGACTACGTCTGGCGACGAAGACAAAATATGAGCGAAGAACAGAGGCAGCAATACCTTGCCAGAAGGCGTGCCAGTTAAGTTATACATCCCATTAATAAATTTATGTAGTTAGTATATCATTTAATATGAATTATCTTTTACAATATATTTTCATGCTAATAATAAATTTTCTAAATATTCAGATACTAATAATAACAGTGAAGTTGGTCCAAGTAATAGAAGGAATGATCCAAATATAGGTAAGAATCCTATATATTTATTTAATTAATAATAATTTATTTTTTTCTTAACTTTTGATTCGATAAACCTTCCATAATTGTCCTAAATAATATTGTTATAGATATTATTATAATATCTTAATGTACTTTAAATTAAATATCTATAACAATTTATAAAGGGAATATGAGAGTTTAGTGTCCAATTTTCAGTTTTCTATCTTAATCTTATTGATAAATAGTGTTTAATATTTTTTTTTTGGTGACAAATAGTGTTTAATATAATTTTAGTCTTAAAATTTGGTCAAAAATATAATTATTAGTTAATTTTCCTTTGTTTTTTGTACAGTTACTTTTTTATTCTACACATAACTTCTATCCATGTTGTCTTTTTTTTTATTCTATGGAGTACATGTAATACTTTCTCTCTATCTTTATTTCACTTAATTAAAAAAAATAATGATAAATATGTGTATGAAAAATAATAAAAAATAATAAAAATAAAAATAAAATTTTTTAAAAAAATAATGAAACAAAAGATAATTTAACATATTGAATATAAAATAAAAAAAAAAGCAATTAAAATTATTCGAGAAAAAAAATTCTTTAAATTTAAATTTTTATATCTGCTTTAAATTAAATAAGATTGAAAAAATAAATAAATTTATAAATATTTATAAATTTTTATCTTAATTGTTACATATAAAAATAACATAATAATTTTAGTATCATACTTAAATTAATTTAAATTTTATTATTCTATACATTAAAAATAAATAACATATAAAATTTTTATTTTTATTTTTATTTATTAATAATTTATTATTTATTAAAATTTTTATTTTTTATCTCAAATTTATAATTTAAAAAGCATAAAAACTAATTTTCTAAAAATATTAGAAAAAAATAACAATATAAAAATTACAATTTTGTTTTGAAATTAAATGAAATTTTAAGAAAATTTTAAAAATTTTTTTAGTTAGAGACATAGAAGTTGACATATTAGATTTAGAGAAAGATTAAGAATTATTACAAATAAGTATTAAGAATAGGAAAAATATTCAATAATAATGTAATATTTTTATATTCAATTGTATATGTTAATAGTAGCTAAAATAGTAGTGTCCATATAATATTACTCTTTTAAGAAGATATAAAATATTTGATATTATTTTTTGATAATTGTTGACAAATTTTATAATTTGATAAACAAAAAAATCTGAATCGTTGATATCTTAAATTTTGTCTGAAAGCAATAAAATATGACTTAACAAGTAAGTCTGAAAAATAATAAGGATCTATATAATAGGTATACATCTAGATATCTAAATCAAAGAAGAAAAAAATTCCTTTAGCAAAGTTGTAATAACTCAAAAGTTAACACCACGGTAGTTATAGATCAGAGTGATAAATAAAAATGAGAGTTGGAATAATGGTATGGTGATAATTAATTGCGATTAGGATGAATAGAAAAAAAAAATAAGGCAACATAATAATAATGATAAGAGAAACGATAGTGTATAATATGATGAGATAATATAATTAAAATAAAAATTTATAATCTTAAAAAATAATAAAATTAATGATAATTAAATAAGTTCAAGGTAAAATTGAAAAAATATATTTTTTATCTATTAGAATTATGGATGGAGATAAAAAATGTTTTGGATATAAATTTTTAAATTTGCTTCTAATTAAATAGGATTGAAAAAATAAATAAATTTAATAATATTTATAAATAACTAATCTTTAAATAATATCAGTAAATTTTTATATTAATTTTATTACACATGATAGCAAATTAATATTTTTTTAATCTTATTTTTTAATTTAAATTTGTTTTTTTAATATTTTACATGTTAAATAATTTAAGATATTTTATTTTTTATAATTTATTTTTAATTATTATTAAATTTATAATTTATAATTTTAAAATAAAAATATAAAATTAATTTCTTAAACTCAATAGAAAAGCGGCTCAACAGGCACGATAGTTACACATAATAACAATATAATTCTTTTTCCTTATTTTTTAATTTAAATTTATTTATTTTATATTTCTTACAAATATTAAATAACTTAAAATATTTTATTTTTTTATAATTTATTTTTTAATTATTGAATAATTTTTTATAATTATTGATATCAAATTAGGATAACATTTTTGTCGTTTTTTTTAACTATATTTTTTTTCGATAACATATACATATCTTTAATGTGTGCTTTTATAATTTAGCATTTTAAAAGTTTTTTTATAGTAATTTTAATTTCAATAAAATCATATAACTAAGGCTACGTTAATTTTGAAATGATGAAAAAAAAAATACTTATTTGACAAATTTAAAAGGTGAATAATATATTAACACTAATACTAAATTATGATATAAATAAAATCACATCAATATTAAAATAAAAAAATAGTGATCAAATAAATTTGAAGAACGAATAATATATTAAAAAAATAAAATTAATTTCTTAAAAACAATAGAAAAGCAAGTGCCTGTTGAGCCGCTAGTTAAGTTAAAATCTATACCAGGCATGTCGAAGGCTTTCCAGGCGAAGAGGTCAGAGTTTCTTCGTAGGAGATCAACGAGTTGTGCTTTCAGACCTCTTTCTAGGTTAGCCCCTATATTCATTGTCTTTTTAGGATGATCTCTGATTTTCACTTCTTCTACCCTTCCTCCAGGTTGGGGGCATAATTCTTTCCGAGTTTGAACACCATCGAGCTCGATAGTGTTGACTTCTTTTCCACCCGGGTTGCCTTTTAGATTAAGGCTTTCATTATAACACTTTCGTGCCAACTTTTGATCTCTCTTTATGGTAGCAATTTCTTCTGCAGTGGAAAACTTCATACACAAGTGAGGTGTAAAGACGACTACTACTAGCGGTTTAAAGAGGTCCAACCTATTAGGGCATTGTATGCTGACATAATGTCGACCACGATATAGTCGACGTTTAACGTCCTTGACTTCGTGCCCTTTCCAAAGGTGGTGTATACGGAGATAAATCCAAGAGGTTGGATTGGCGTGTCCTCTAGCCGGAAGAGGTTATCTAGGTATGCCTTTAGATCCTTTTCTTCTAGCCTGAGTTTGTCAAAAGTAGGCTAAACAATACGTCTGCCGAACTCCCTTGATCCACCAGAGTTCTATGAAGATTTACATTTGTGAGGATTATTGTTATTACCACTGGGTCATCGTGGCCAGGTGTCACTCCACGAGCATCTTCTTTAGTGAACGAAATGGTTGATAAATTAGGAGTTCTGTTATCTTCTCCGACTTGGTACACCTCTTTAAGATGCCTTTTTCATGAGGATTTTGAGATTCCTCCTCCAGCAAACCCTCCATTAATCATGTATATATGTCGTTCAGAAGTTTGTGGGGGGTGTTCTTGCCAACCCCCATCTTCATCTCTCTTCCTTTTTCTTTGGTTGTCTGACCTCTCAGCCAAGTATCTGTCTAGCCAACCTTTTCTGGCCAATTTTTTATGACATTCTTTAAATCATAACAATCATTGGTAGAATTTCTGTAAAGCTTATGGTACTCGTAGTATTCTGTCTGACTTCCAGCCTTTTTATGTTTCATTGGGAGAGGGGGAGAAAGTTTCTCACTCTGGCATATCTCTCTATAGAAATCCACAAAAGAGACTCGGAGTAGGGTGTAATTATGATACCTTCAAGATTTTTCCGAGTTGTACTCTTATTTTTTCTTAGTTTCATTCTCCTTTTCCCGAGTTGGGTAGGACAGGTTGGGCCTTGGGGGAGGTTGTCTAAGTCAGAGATTTTTCTCTATGTTAATTTATTTTTTTGTTCGCTCTTGTACTTCATACAAGCTAAGGAAGTCGGGTGTCGCTTGGATATGGATTTTGAGAACGGCGCTTCTTTAAGGCCATTAACTAATCCCATTATCACTTCTTCAGTAGGCAAGTTTGTATTCCAAGAAGGCTTTATTGAATCTCTCCATATAATCTCGGAATGTCTCTCCGACTTCCTATTTAACCCCTAGCGAGCTTGGAGCATACTTTACTTTGTCTTTCTGAATTGAAAATTCGGTAAGGAACTTCCTCGCCAGGTCATCAAAGCAAGTTACCGACCTGGGAGGTAAGTTATCAAACCACTTCATTGCGGCTTTGGTCCAAGTTGTCGAGAAGGCTTTGCAACGAGTCGCAACAGAGGCATTGGCTAAGTACATTCGACTCTTGAAATTACTGAGTTGGTGCCTCGGATCGGTCATTCCATCATAGAGATCCATGTCGGATGTTTTAAAATTTCTAAAAACCCTAGCTCACATGATTTCTTCAACAAACGAATTTTTTCCTCCCAATGGGCTCTCCTCTTGATCTGCCTGATTGCTCCGTCTTCAGAGGTCGACCTCCAATCTTAAGAGCTTTTTCTCCAGCTCTTTTTGTCATACCTCCCTTCGTAATTTCCATTCTACTTTTCGTTGTCGTTTAGCTTCTAGTTCGAATTTTTCTAATCACTCAAAGTGGTCATGAACTAATCCTAGTATTTCTGTTAGATGAGGAGGTTCTTTGTCTTCGGGAAGGTGAACCTCTGAATGGATCTGCCGTGGTTGAGGGTTTCCCAACATTCCTTTCCCGTGGGGGGCATTCGTTCTTTCTCAAGGTGGAGGTAATGCTAGCTTCAAGTCATCATGATGGTACTCCAGTTCTGACTCAGACGTCGTTTGACTGTCTTCGTATTGATCGTCCGCTATATGCGGATGTAGATTTCCAGGTCTCCAGCAACGATGCCAATGTTTACAGGGGTTACATGAAATGGGGATTCGGGCCTGAACATGAGGTCCAGACTCCTTCTGATGTAGCATCCGAATTGTTCTGATGCCGAGGTGCCGTCGTCCGAGTTCCTCATGAGAAGGTAGGGGTGGTACCTGTAAGAGACTTCGATGCTTAAGTTAGCAAGGGTTTTAAGTAAGTTTTTAGTAGATTAGGACTTGAATATACCTGAGGGGTGTCAGAATATTTATAGTAGAAAGGTTAATCACCTTTTAAAGTAGATCCACCTTTATTGGTGGATAACTATTCTCTTTATCTTAGGAAGTTATTGAGATCTTCCTTCTAGATAGGATATAGATAGTAGGAGAGGTTTAGGAGAGGTAGTTATTTATTTAGATAAGTGGGGTTGAACCTCCCTCGTCACGCCCGGCCTCTTTATGTTTTGGGTAGGAATGAACAAACATATTAATATAACTTTGTATATGTACTATGTGTACTATATATACTATGGTTTTTGAATTATTCTATCATTCATCATTTGTAACGCTAATCATCTCCAGAATATATGCATCCTTATTCAAAGCTTTATGAGTAATTATTTTTTTCTTATTTCTAAACATACATACTTTGGTTTGGAGGTATATGCATTGATGACTTTATTCTCCTTCCCAACATAACCTTTTTCCACGTCAAGAAAAGGGAAACAATCACTGTATACTTTTTTTTATAAGAAACCCTACGAAAAAAATTAATTTATGCAATTTAATATATCGGTTTGAAGTTGACAAAGGTAAAACTGTAACAACACAATAACAAGCTGTTACAAGTTCATTACATTATCTTTCGATTTCTCTTTTTATACTTTCACTTCTCTGCCTTTCTTTGTTTTTGTCGTTTATCATCTTCTATCTTTAATATCTTGTATTTCAAGATTCTTTCATGGTATCCAGAGCTATTTTTTTATCCATGGCCTAAATTTCCAATTTCCACTAATACTTCCCCCTCTAAACCTTTTCTTTCTACTCCAATTCTTGACAAACTTGACAAGAACACATTCAAGGCTTGACAACAGCTTGCCACTACACAAAAATGGAGCAAATGGACTTTACGATCTTCTTCACTAAAAAAAAATTCCTACAAAATTTAACTTATTAACTGAAGAAACTGCTGGAACAATATCTCAGACCTATAAAGATTGGAAGGTCAAAGACCATTATCTTATGACATGGTTGCTGACCTCTATGGATCTTTCTTTTAAAACCAAATGCTTAATTGAACTTATGCATATCAACTCTAGCAAAAAATTTAGCAGCATTTTGCTTAAAGTTTCAAAATTCAGGTAAAGCAATTGAAATCTCAACTGAAGCTCATTAAGAAAGAAAGGCTTACAGTAGTAGAGTATTTGAAGAAAATTCAACAAGTAGTAGATTCTTTAGCTTCAAGTGGCCATGTCCTTTCCGCTGAATATCACATTGAAGCCATTGTTGAAGGGATTAGTGAAGATTATGCTTTGTTTCTCTCTTCTATTATGACAAAATCAGATTCTATCACACTTCTTGAAGTTGAATCACTTCTTCTTAGAAATGAAGATATGCTAAAAATATTTAGAAAAACTATGGCATCATTCAATCAAATTTCACATAAACCTCTTCCTTTGGTAGAGGTTTTGAAAGAGGAACTTTTGGAAGAAGTGGTCGTGGCTCAAGTAGAGGATTTTCACGTGGAGGAAGGTTTAATTCTCAATTTAATTCAATAGTTGAGTGTCAATTTAATTCAATAGTTTAGTCTCAAACTTTTTACTTGACACCTTCACACCACAAGCACATGGTTAGGGACAGCTTGGTTGAGTCGCTTAGGCTAGGATTTTATTTCCTTTAGGCCCTCCTAACCATTAATGCTCAAAGCCTTGGATCCTTTTGCCCTTGCCTTTTGGTTTAAAGGGCTATTGGCTTTTTTTCTTTTTATTTTTTATTTTTTTATTTTTTTCGCATGAATATATATTTCTTTCTTTTTTCTTTTGTTGCAACATGCTTTTTCTTTTTCTTTTTCTTTTTGCTACTTTTTCTTGTTTCAAGAATCAATTTTTGAGATTTTTTAGATCACCAATAATACTTCACTTTTATCATCATTCTTTCAATAGCCAACATTCTTAATTTCAATTTCAAATATGCACTATTCATTCATATATTTAGAAAGCAAAAGTAGTGCCACCACATCAAAATAATTAAACTATTCTTATTATAAAACTCGAAATTCATGTATCTCTCAATTATTTTCAAATAAAATTTTCTTTTAAGTAAGGTGAGGGATATATAGAATATTTTATTACTTTAAGACATAGATGATCATGCCACAAGAACAAGAAAACAAACAATAAAGCATAATAGAAAACAGAAAAAAAAAGTAACATAAGAAAAGGAAATTAAGAGAACGAATCCACCTTAGTGATGGCAGTTATTACTCCTCCTTGAGGATCTAATGTAGTGCTTGATCTCTTCAATGTCACGCCCTTATCTCTGTTGTTCTTCCCTCCCAACTCTTTGTTCTTCCCTCAAGGCTCTTTGATCCTCTCTTATTTGATGGAGGGTGCTGGAATGATCCTGATGTTCCATCCTCAACTGATCCATGTTAGTGCTTAGTTCTCCAAGAGAAGTGTGCCATTGATCCTAATAGCTATGAGGAGGAAAATACATCCCTTGAGGTATCTCAGGGATCTCATATTGATACGGCTCCACATGCTCATGTTGTGGTTCATGTGCCGGCTCTCTAGTGTGCTCCATCCTACTTTTAGTGATGGGCTTATCCTCCTCAATAGGAATGTCACCTTCTATGACAATTCCAGCTGAATTGCAAAGGTGACATATAAGACGAGGGAAAGCTAACCTTGCCTTGGTGGAAGGCTTGTCTGCCACTTTGTACAATTCTTGAGGTATCACCTCATGTACTTTCACCACCTCTCCGAGCATGATGCAATGGATCATGATGGATCGGTCTATGGTCACTTTGGACCGATTCCTAGTAGGAATGATAGAGCGTTGGATAAACTCCAACCATCCTCTAGCTTTGGGCTTGAGGTCAGGCCTTCTTAGTTGGACAGGCTTGCCTTAGGAATCCCTTTTGCACTGTGCTCCTTCCACATAGATGTCTGAGAGCACTTGATCTAGCCTTTGATCATGGTTATGCTCCAATTCTTAGGATGAGGGTTCATACTAATGTCATGGTTTTTCGTGACCCATGCATTAGTATAGAACTCTTGCACCATTAAGATCCCAACCTCTTGGATGGGATTAGTTAGGACTTTCCAACCTCTTCTCCAGATTTCTCGTCGGATCTCTGGCACACATTCTTCTTGAGCTTAAAAGGGACCTCAGGGATTACCTTCTTCTCTGCTACTACTTCATAGAAGTGGTCTTGGTGGGTTTTGGGGATGAATCTCTCCATCTCTCAAGATTCGAAGGTGGTGGCTATGGCCTTTCCTTTCCTCTTTCTAGAGGATTCTGCAACCTTGGGTGCCATAAGTGGTAATAAAAAGCAAAAAGCAATGCTTTTCCTATACCAAAATTAAAAGCTTTGCTCGTCCTCGAGCAAAAATAAATAAAAGAGAAGAATGGAGTAGAAGAAGAAGAAAATAGAAGAAGATAGATGGAGAGAGGGAATTCGGCCAATAGAGCTTTATGTGTTTGAATGGTGTGTGTATAAAGGGGTAGAAAGAAGGGGTATTTATAGGAGTGGGCTAGGGTTAGGTTTGGTCATGGGTGGGATAAATGGGAGGGAAATTTGATTGTGAAGTGGGTGGGGGTTGGTGGGAGTTATGATGGTTTTGGGGAAGTGATATGAATGTGATTGGGCTAGGGTTTATAGGGAAGAGTATATGGAAAAGTGTGAAAGTAATAGAGGAAAGAAGTGGGGTAGGTAAAGATGCTGTGAGACCCATTGGTCCTGAGAGGCTAGGGAATTCAGAATCCCTGCCCTATGCATGGGCGTTGAACATCCAACACTTGTCCATAGCTGGCGTTCAAGGCTAGTAGTGTTGCCATTTGGGCATCGAATGCCCAGCCAGTGCTCCTTGACTGGCATTCAGTGCCAGTAAGACACTCCATCCAGAGTGTTCTGTTTTCATTACTGAACCTTTCTGTCTCTGTTCTGACTACTGCATATGATCATGAACCTAAAGAAATAACTTAAAGAAAATAAATTAAAATAAATAGAAATAATTTACTAGGGTTGGGTTGCCTCCCAACAAGTGCTTCTTTAACGTCTTTAGCTTGACGGTTAGCTCCTTACGGAGGTGAGTATGGGCTCAGAATTTCACCCCTTACAGTGAACTTTCTACCTATCTTCTCATGAATGAGCTCCACATGCTCTAGGGACAGGACATAACTCACTGTATGTGGTATGAGTGGCTTCTTGGTGAAGACAACTCTCATGCCAGGTGAGAGACCTTCAGTGGGGACTTTCTTGTCCCTCCAGCCTTTAGGTACTTTCTTCCTAGTACCTTTGTTCTCAGTGCTTGTTAATGGCTGCCCAACACCGAACTTAGAATTGATTTTTGGGGTCTTAGTATGGCTCTGCACTGAAAGAGATGGTTGGAACACTAAGTGTTGCACAGTTATCTCTCTTTTAGGTAGGGAGTTGGGTTCGGGCATCTTGAACAAGATATGATCCTCCCCTAGTTGTAGAATCAGTTCTCCCTTGGCTACATCTATGATAGCGTTAGCAGTAGCTAGGAAAGGTCTTCCAAAGATGATAGATTCATTCTTATCTTCCCCAGAGTCTAAAATGATAAAGTTTGCAGGGATGTAATGGTTTTCAACCTTTACCAATACATCCTCTACTAAGCTATATGCATACTTCATTGATTTGTCTGCCATCTATAGTGAGATATTTACAGCTTGTACCTCAAAGATTCCTAGCTTCTCCATTACAGAGAGTGGCATGAGGTTTATGCTTGACCCTAGGTCACACAGAGCTTTTTCAAAGGTCATGGTGCTTATGGTGCAAGGAATTAGGAAGCGTCCGGGATCCGGAAGCTTCTGAAGTAGCTTCTACTGAACCCAAGCATTTAGTTCTTTGGTAAGCACTGAAGGTTCTTCCTCCAAAGATTTTGTACCAAACAACTTGGCATTCAGCTTCATGAGAGCTCCTAAGTACCGAGCAACTTGCACTTTCCTAGTGTCTTCATCTTCATCAGAGGATGAGTGTTCATCAGAACCCATTCACTGCAGGAGTGCATGCAAAGGAACCTCTATGATCTCTACACGAGCCTTGGCTTCCTTTAATTCTTGGATAGGAATGGCTTCAGTAGGTGCTGAACACTCAATAGGTATGCCATCAATGGCATTCAACGCCAGTTTTAATGGTTCTTTGGGCATTGAATGCCCATCATGCACCCCTTCACTGGCGTTTAATGCCAGTTTCTTTGCCAAGTTTGGGCGTTGAATGCCCAGTCAGGGCTTCCTCACTAGCGTTCAATGCCAGCTTTGCTGTTTGTTTGGGCGTTGAACGCCCAGTGAGGTCTTCCTCACTAGCGTTCAATGCCATGCCATTCTTTCCAGGTTCTGCCTCAGCTTCAGTGGTGATGGCATTGCACTCTTCTCTTGGGTTCACTTTAATGTTAGTAGGAAGAATAGCAAGAGGAGTCTCAAGGATCCTCTTGCTTAGCTGACTAACTTGTACCTCTAAATTTCTGATGGAAGATCTTATTTCAGTTATAAAACTATGAGTGGTCTTAGAGAGGTTGGAGACTATAGTAACTAAGTCAGAAAGGCTCTGCTTATGAGTCTCCGTATTCCCTTGAGAAGATGGGAGTGGTGGTCTATTGTTGAACCTGTTTTGGTTCCTTCCACATTGACTGTTATTGAAGCCTTGTAGAGGCTTCTATTGATCCTTCCGTAAAAGGTTAGGGTGATTCCTCCCTGAGGGATTGTAGGTGTTTCCATAGGCTTTTTCCATGTAATTTACCTCTTCCATAGTGGGTTGGTCAGGATCATAAGCTTTTACTTCAGAAGAAGCTTCTTGAGTGCTGCCAGATGCAGCTTGCATTCCAGTCAAATGCTGAGAGATCATATTGACCTGTTGGGTCAAGATCTTGTTCTGAGCCAATATGACATTCAAAGTGTCAACTTCAAGAACTCCTTTCTTCTGAGCTACCCCATTACTTACAGGGTTTCTTTCAGAAGTGTACATAAACTGGTTGTTTGCAACCATGTCAATGAGTTTTCTTGCCTCTTCTGGTATTTTCTTCTAGTGGAGTGATCCACCAGCAGAGTTATCCAGTGACTTCTTGGATATCTCAGAAAGGCCATCATAGAAGATGTCTAGTGTGGTCCAGTATAAGATCATGTTGGGTCTGATAAGTTGCTTATATCTTTCCCAAGCTTCATAGAGGGATTCACCCTCTTTTTGTCTGAAGGTTTGAACTTCCACCCTAAGTCTGCTCAACTTTTGAGGTGGGAAGAACGTGGTCAAGAATGCATTAACCACCTTCTCCCATATGTCAAGACTTTCTTTAGGTTGAAAATCTAACCACAATCTAGCTTTGTCTCTTATAGCAAAAGCAAAGAGCATAATTTTATAGACCTTAGGACTCACTCCATTAGTCTTGACTTTGCCACATATCTGCAAGAAGTCAGATAAGAATTTATTTGGATCTTCTTGTGGAAGTCCATGGTACTGGCAATTCTGTTGAACTAAGGTCACCAGTTGAGGTTTCAGCTCAAAGTCGTTAACTCCAATGGCAGGTATAGAGATACTTCTGCCATAGAAGTCAGAGGTAGGCTTGGTGTAAGCACCAAGAATCTTTCTTGCCTTTCCTTCATGATTAGGTTCGGTTGCTATGTTGTCAACTTCCTATTCAAAATTTTCTGAGAGGTTTTTTCTGGAGTGTTGTGCTTTAACTTGTTGTAAACTCCTCCTTAAAGTCCTCTCAGGTTCAGGATCAAGATTAAAGAGAGGCTCTTTATCCCTATTCCTGGTCATAAAAAAGAAGAAGAAACCTAGAAAGAAGGAGAATAGGAGTTCTATGTTCAAGAATAGAGGACTCCCTATGAGATGTGAAGAAAAAAAGAAAGAAGAATGAATATAGAAGAAGGAGAAGAAGAATTTGAATATCAGAAGTTAAAAGAGAAACAAGAATTAGCATATTTTTGTCTTTATTTTATTTATTTATTATATTCAAAATTAAAGGTTGATTAATTAAAAAGAATTAAAAATTAATTAATAAATTCCAAAAAAAAAGAGAGAGAAATAGAAGAAGGATTTTCGAAAATTAGAAGTGATAAGAAGTAGTTAAGAAGTTTTGAAAAAGAAGAAAGAGAAAATAAGATAAAGATTTGAAAAGATGTTAAAAAAGATATGACCTAAATAAAAAAGATTTGAAAATCAAATTTGAAACGATAGTTACTTGTTTTCTCTTTCTTTTGGAAAAGATTTTAAAAAGATTTGATTTTTAAAATTTGAAATTAGAAAAGATAAGATAAGAATTTAAAAAGATTTGAAAAAGATAAGATTTGAAATTTGATTTTTAAAAAAAGATTTGATTTTGAAATTTGAATTTTGAAATTTGAATTTTGAAAAAGATTTGATTTTGAAATTTGAAATTTGAATTTTAAATTTTGAATTTGAAATAAGATAAGATAAGATTTTGAAATTTTAAAGAAAGATAGAAAGATAAGATAGTAATTTGAAAAAGATATGATTTTTAAAAAGATTTGATTTTGAAATTTAAAACAAAGATGAGATAAGATAATGATTTTGAAATTAAAATTTGAAAAATATGTTGTAATTTTCGAAAATTGAGATAAAGATAAAAAAAGATATTTTATTTTTTTGATTTTTGAATTAATGAAGAAAGAGAAAAACAACAAAAAGACACCAAACTTCAAATTTTTGGATCTAAGAACACCTAGTGTGCGAAAATTAAGAAGAAAAAAACAAAGAGACACCATGAACAAAATTCAAAGAATTCAAAGAAAACAAGAACATGCAAAAGGACACCAAACTTAAAAATTTTGAAAACTAAAGACACAATTTTCAAAAATTTCAAAAGAAAAGCCACAAGAAGACACCAAACTTAAAGATTGACACAAGACTCAAACAAAAGACACTATTTAAAAATTTTTAAAAAAAGACTCAAGAAAATTCGAAAATTCAACAAGAACAAAAACAAAAGACTCAAACCAAAAATAAAGATTAATAAAGAAAAGTAAATATTTTTGAAAACTTTTTGAAAAGAAAAAAAAAGACTTGGATAAAATAAAACCAAAGCTGTAAAGAAAAGGAAATTTACCTAATTTAAGCAACAAGATAATCCGTTAGTTGTCCAAACTCGAACAATCCCCGGCAACGGCACCAAAAACTTGGTGAACAAATTCCCACAAGGATTGTTCAAGTGATACCTGAGCGAGTCAGGGTCAATCCCACAAGGATTGTGGTTTGAAGCAAGTTATGGTTATCGTGTAGATCTTAGTCAGGCCGATACAAGAGTTGTTTGATTTGTTTAAATGCATAAAAAGAAAATAAAGAGAACTTAACTAGGTTGATATGTTTGCAATCATAAAAAGATGGTTAAGGCTTGGAGATACTTTGTTCTTCTGGATTAATCTGGTCTTACTGTCTTCTTCAACTGTGAATGATTTCTTCTATGGAAGGATGTATGTGAACAACGCCGATTGAGAGGTCGCCGATGCTCCTCTAGATCTGAACCCCAGGGTTTATGTGGATCCATTCTGATTGAGGGTGAAGCTCCTGTAGTTCATTCTCCTTAGTGATCCTACTCAAAACGCCACAGATAAGGTCGAATCTTCCGGATTAGAGAATGCTGCGCCTTTGATTCTAGCCTCTACCACAAAGACTCTAATCTCCCCATACCTCGGCTGAACTGGTATCTCGAGAAGTCCCCAACGAAGTCGTGGATTAGCCGTCTAAGAGATGTATAATCAAGCTAGTGGTTCAATGCTTTCTAGTTACGTATTCACACGAACCCAAGAAGAACACGGGTGGTTGTCAGGCACGCGGTCTTAGAATGAATAACGAAGATACATCTTAGAATAGAGAATCAAACACGAATTGAGAAAGAACAGTAGTACTTTATTAATCCATAAAACTCAGCAGAGCTCCTCCCCTCAACCTAGGAGGTTTAGAAACTCATACTGATAGAAAATACTATATAAAATTAGAATTATGCCAGAAGAGATTGAATCTCCCAAAAGAATAAAAGTTCTCAAATAAATACTAGACTAATGACTAAGAATAACAGAAGAAGGGTAAAACAGTCTTTTAGTGTTAAAATCTGCTTTCGGGGCCCCCTTGGTGAGTGTTTGGGCTGAGCTTGATTGAGATCCACGTGCTAGGAGACCTCTAGAGTGTTGAATGCTGGCTAGGGGGTCCTTTATGGGTGTTGGATGCTGGTCTCTTCTCCTTTGGGCGCTGGACGCCAGAATAGGGCCAAAGGCTAGCATTGAATGCCAGTTTTGGGTCTTCGATTCTGAAGCAAAGTATAGACTATTATATATTTCTGGAAAGCTCTGGATGTTAGCTTTCCACAGCCATTAATAACGCTCCATTTGGATATCTATAGCTCCATAAAAGCTCTTTTGAGTGAAAGAAGGTTAGATCCGGACAGCATCTGTAGCGCTTTCTCTGCCATTGAATGAGACTTTTGCTCCAGCTCATCAATTTCAGCCTGAAAATACCTGAAATTGCATAAAAACACACAAAGTTATAGTAGAATCAAAAATGTGAATTTTACACTAAAACCTATGAAAATATAATAAAACTTAAACAAAACATACTAAAAACTATATGAAAACAATGCCAAAAAGCGTATAAAATATCCACTCATCAGGAACTCAACCACCTCAGTTATCCTGGTGGTCGTATTATTCCTTAGGCTAGATCCTTCATGAAAATGATTCACCTCCCTTTAGTGCCATTGATGATGGTATAAAATAGAGAGCACGCACTGCAACACCAAACTTAAAAGTTTACTTGTCCCCAAGCAAAGAAAAACTGAAAATGGAGAGAAACATAAAAAGTACACAGATGAGTAAAAACAAAAAACATTGCAAAAGAATGAAGGGAGTGATATAAGGCAAGAAGAAGTAATTTTTTTAAGGGACAAGGGCTGGCACTAAACACTCAGGTTCGCATTTAGCGCCAGCCAAATAGAAAGCTTTACTAAATTGTGCCAACAGAATCACTTCATCTTTTATGCCATTTCTGGCGCTAAACGCCCAGCCTGGTGTTTAGCGTCACCAAAACAGAGAGCTCCCTTGGAATTTGTGCCATTTCTGATGTTGAACGCCCAATCTGGCATTTAGCACCAGAGCACCTGAATCACTTCCTCTCCAGGGTATTTTGTTTTACCTTCAGATTCCTCCTATTCCTGTTTCAAACACTTTGCATGACAACAAACATAAATAAACCAATGAAAGCTATGAATAAAAATCGTAAATATATAAAAATCAAAATGAACATAAAATCAAAGGATACTAAGGATTGGGTTGCCTCCCAACAAGCGCTTATTTAATGTCACTAGTTGATGGTTGATTCTTGAATTTTCTTCCTCTTCTTCCAGTTGGTTAAGAGAAATGACTTCAAGGGAGAAGAGGAGAAGATCAATGCCCCTGGATTTGAATTCCTCCTTACAAGCTTTCTTTTATTGTTATTAGCTTGATCTGAATAAGGAGATGATGATTCTTGATATGAATAAGGAGATGAGGGTCCTTCATGTGAATAGAGAGATGGTGGTTTTTTTATATGAATAAAGAGATAACGACTCTTGGTATGAATAGAGAGATGATGGTTCTTGGTATGAGTAAGGAGATGATGGTTCTTTATGGATAGGATATGGGACATTGAAATCTCTTTGCTCTTGACCTTGCCAACCAAAATCCGAGTAGTTTCTCCATCCACAATAACATGAATCACTTTTTGGGTATGAGTGGTAACCCATATGATCTCTCTCCATTATTTTTCCTTAGCACAAAACACCAAATAGAATTAAACGCACCATGTGGTAAACAAACAAGCAAAGAAGAAAGAATAGAAAGAATTTCAATTTTAAATTTGCTTTAAAGATATATATATATTTTTCAAAAGAAATAAAATAAAAAAATATAAATAAAAAAACAAAAATAAAATAAAATATAAAGAAAAACGAAAATAAAAGAAAAATAAATAAAGAAAATAAACTGAATAATTAAGAAAATAAAACAACTAATAGCGAAAATAAGTATAAAATTCGAACTCAATAACTAAAATAACTAGGAAGAATAAAACCATTAAAGGGGCACCAAACTTATTTTCAGAAATTAAGAAAAAATTTTAAATAAGATAAAACCAAAGTTTCGAAAAATAAAGAAAGAAATAAAATGAAATTAAAGCAAAAGCACCTAATCTAAGAAGTCAAACAACCAGTAGTTATCAATCACAGTCAATTCCTGGCACCGGCGCCAAAAACTTGATGCGGATTTTGAATATCCACAAACTAACCAGAAAGTGCACCAGGTCGTACCAAGTAATATCTCAGGTGAGTGAGGGTCGATCTCATGAGGATTGATGGACAAAGCAACAATAGTCGAATGATTCCTTAGTCAGGCAAGTAGAAAATGATTGTTTTGGGGTTTCAAAAAAACATTAAATGATACTTAAGGAAATGAAAATGCAAATAGTGCGATTGGTGTAAAATATATTAGAGAAAGCAGTTAAGGTTTGGGAGATATTTACCTTTCTGGATTAAGTTTTCTTACCGACTATTTTAATGATGTAAGATTCATTTCATGGCAAACTATCAGTGACTAAACCGTAATATCTTAGTAATTTAGTCTCCTCTAACCTAGTTAACCGCCAATGTCTTAGTCACTTAAGTTTGATTAGAGGGTTAAGTTCAATTCTAGTTTCTGGCCACAAAAACCCTAATTACCCAAAACTAAGAGAATTATATGTCACATATCCCGATTAGTTCATGTAATTAGCAATTTAGGAGGAATATGTTTTCAAGTTGTTGTTCAAACGAGATAACTCTTTCAAGAATCACAAGAACACATATAGAATAAAGGGTTATACTGTCGTTCTACCCATATTCAAAAGATGAAGAACGAAAGGCAATCCTTGAAACTGAATCAATACATTAATTAAAATAGAAAAGCAACCGTAATAATCTATGGAAATAAACAGAGCTCCTAACCTTAACCAAGGAGGTTTAGCGGTTCATGACTTACAGAGAAACTAGGGTCTAAAAAGTGTGAAAGTGCGGAAGAGAGAAGATGAGGGAAGAGATTCCCCCAAGGATTGAATGTTTTCCTTTTATATCTAACCTAATTTTGATTTGAAAATAAAATAGAATAATAAATTCTAGACCTAAAAGATTTTGTTTGTAAATAAAAATAACTAAAAAGAGATAAAATACAATAATTAAAAGTCTAATCTAGCTAAAGATGTTCCTTTGGATGAGGTTGACCTGCACTTCTGGCGTTCGGTACCAGAATTGGCGTTCAGCGCTAGAATTGGCAGTGAGTTCCCATTCGGTTTTGTTTTCCTGGGAGCTAAACGCCAGGCTCGGCGTTTAGTGCCCTTCAAGGTAGTGATTCCAAAAAAAGTTTAAACTATTATGTATCATTGGAAATCTCTAGAAGTTGGCTTTCCAATGCTGTTAAATCCGCATCAATTAGACCTCTATAGCTCATGTTATGGTCATTGGAGTGCAAAGAGGTCAGGGTTCACAACATCCACTTCTTCCTCTTTTTTTGCACAAAACTCTGCCAAATTGGCCTGAATTTAACCTGAAATAATAAAAATACTAAAACAACTTAAAGTAGCATCCAAAAAAGATTTTAACACCAAAATATAATTAAAATCACTAAATTCTAACTAAATTTAAGTAGAAAATATGAGAAAAATAGGGTAAAGATGCTCACGCATCACGAGGCCACAAGAATCATCTAGAAGTAGTTAGCTAATTTGAATTTAATTGTAATTTGAATTTTATTTGAATTTGTAATTCAGGTAGCTTATAAATAAGGCCAAATATCATTTCACATAACACTTGGAGGGGAGTCTTCGGACCCTCTCTTCTCACCATCATTCTCTTCTCCTCTTACATTTTCTTTCACACCCTCTTTTGTAAATATTTAGTTATGAGCTTCTAATTCTCAACATTGGGAAAGAAAGCACTGTTTCACTTTAATGAATTAATTTGTTTGATTCTTCATCTTCAGTTCTTCTTTCATTGTTTCTTTAGAAAGAATCTTTGTTCTTCATTCAAAGGATTCAAATTTCTTGAGAGAGAATTTGAATTCAACTTGAATTCCATGTGAGCTTGAGAAAGGATCATGGAATTGATGCTTGAAGTTCTTTCTCACAATGGTTATTAAATTGGATTTGGGATTGATATGTGACATATAATTATCCTATAACTTGATTCGTGAAATTGTGTGGCTCTAAATCAGAGACCAATCTTCATTTTTCTCATGAGCAATTAGTTCAAGATATTGGCAGTTGATCAAGTTAAGAGAAATTGAATTGCCAAGACATTGGAATTCAATTACTTATGATTTGCCGATTGAAATGGAGATGAGAATTATTGTTCCTGAGAATGCAATATCTCTTGATCCCAATGTTCTTTTCATTCTTAGTTCTTGTTATTTACTTTATGGTTATTTACATTCTTGCAATTTAATTTCCAGCATTTTACCTTTCTGTAAGTTACTTTCTTGCACTTTACTTTTCTTGCAATTTAAATTTCCATCACTTCATATTTACGTTCTTAACTTTTTTGCTTTCATTTACTTCTTGTCATTTAATTACTGATTATTCAAAATTGAACCGTCTAACTAGAATAATCAATTAATCATTATTTGCTTAATCCGTTAATCCTCGTGGGATTGACACTCACTCACCGTGAGTTTATTACTTGGTACGACCCGATGTACTTGCCGGTAGTTCTACGGAATATTGAATTGTTTGTTAAATTCCATATCAAAGGGCTTAATATGTTACATTATCTAAATCTTTTTCTTCTTTAATCTGATCTATCCCTATTTGTGCATAATTCATCTAATTTTACTATATATGTTCTGGTATATGTTGATGATCTTTTAGTGACTAGAGCTAATTTTAATGCTATTTCTTCTTTATGTCTAAATAAATAATGTTTTCTCTTTGAAAAATTTTAGTACTTTTAATTATTTTTTGGATATTAAAACTAACCAATTGCCATCAAGAGCCTGTCATCTCTCTCAAACTAAGTACATGAGGGAATTAATTTACAAAGATGGGACAAATGGTGTTAGACCAGTTCCAGCTCCCATGATTTCTTCTTCAAAATTGACTAGTCATAGTGCTGAGAGCTATTTGGATTATCCTACTCACTATAGAGCTGTTGTGGGAGAACTTTAGTATTGTACACTCACAAGGCCTGAAATATCTTTTTCAATGAACAAATGTAGTCAATTTATGCATAATCCTTTGATTACACATTGAAAATTAGTCAAAATAATTTTGAGATACTTGGCAAGTACACTTGATCAAAGAATCATCTTTCATCCATCTACTAAGAATTTTTTTTCTTTTTCAAATATTGATTGGGTATCAGATTTGCATGATCGAAGATCCACCTCAGGTTATTATATTTATTTAGGAACCAACCTTACAGCACAATCAAGTAAGAAGTAGCATTATGTGTGTAAATCCAGTGCTTAAGTAGAATTTTGTGCATTGGCAGAAGCAACTTCAAAAATTTTATTACTTCATAATCTTCTTCTTGAATTGAATATTACCATTACAAGCCCTCCAATCATTTACTGCGGTAAAGCTAGTGCTATTCAACTCATTATCAATCTAACTTTGTATCATTGCAATAAGCATTTTGAGCTGAGACTTCATTTTACTAGAGAGAAGGTGAATTAACACTAACTCAGCATTGTTTAAATACCCAGTGTGGATCAAGTTGCAGATTATAACGTTTAGTAAAATGGTAATTAAATAAGTAATTAAATAAATATGGGTCAATAAGGGTCAAAATTCAAAACATAGGAATTTGGAAATTTGATGATGATATTTGGATTCGGTAATTCGAGTGAACAAAATATAATTTATGCGGAAAAATGCATAAAAGCACGTATTGGTATTTTAGCCAGCAGTACCAGATTAAGTCTGTCTAGTATTGTGTATGAGAATAACAAAATTGCTGAAACGACCAGAGAAATATTTGGAATACGAATTAAAAACACCAATCTTAAAGGTATTGGCCCAAAATTGGGCCAACAGGCTAAACCGAATAAACTGAGCCTAAGTTGGGCCCAAACCCAGATATATAACCTTCATTAACTTTGCAATTCCGCATCATCACCCCCTTCATTTGTGTTTCAATGCTGAAATAGAGAAGAGAGAAAAGAAGAACACAAACCCTAATTCCACAAATTTCAAGCACTCATAACTTTTGATCTGGAGCTCTAATTGATGAGCTATTTGTGGCCACGCGAAGCTCTCATTGAGCTCTTCGTTTCTAACTGAAAAAGTGGTAAGAATATCTAAATTTCATGCCCAGTTCTCCCTTCTTTCCAATTTGGCAAATTTGGTTTTGAGTATTGAGAAATCTTATGATTTTGATGATTTAGGGGTGCTCTAGAACAAGCATAGCTGAGTTTCATCACCAATATTCATTGGGTAAGGTAAGAAATCCTTAAACCCTTGTAATTTATCAAATTTGATGAACCCTAGGTTGATATATATATATATATATATATATATATATATATATATATATGTGAAATTGATTATATTAGAGTTGTTGAGTGATTTTGGTACACATTGGGAACTTGATTTGGCTTAAGGAGATTTTGGGTGGAGCTTAGCGTGATTGGTGTGAAAGGTTAAGCCTTGGTGGTAGCCGAAGTGTCGGAAACTGCCGATGTTATGGTATGGTTTAAGTTTCATTTAAATACCATATAATGTGGTATAAAATCCTAGGCTAGATGCCCATAGGAATATGTTTGAATTATGTATTTGATGGAACGAACATGTGTAATTAATGTATTGTTGAGATTGAATTTGGTTGATGATTGTGTATCTATAAATTATGAGTTGGATTGATGAATTGGATTTATGAAACTTTAATGTGGTTGTGATTGGGTTACCGTTTGTTGAAATTGATTGTTGATAAGATGAGAATTGGTGAATTATAAAAGGAGATTGTTAGATTGAATAGATAGAGAGGTAGGTAGAGGATGAAGGAAATGTATATTGAGCTTGGTTAGGGGCGAATTGATATGATTTTGAATTGGTTTGGATTGTGAATTCCTTGAAATTTGGTGAATTCTGGTTTTAGATAAAAAAAAACTTATTTTTGACCAAATTCGGCGGGTATTAACTCATTCCTCAGAGTTAGGAATTCAACAAAAATAAAATTTTATGAAAATTTATTTAATAAATCTTTTCAACGGTTCAAGAATGGTTGAAAAAATAAATTTTGTACATAAAGTTATACAAGTTTGAAAATTGGGCTGGAAAATTGAATTCTGCAATATATCAGCTTTTGAAAACCTGGTATGCATGCGTATACAAAAATACTCATGTGTACGTGAGCATTTGGCTCGGCTAAGTGCTCTTGCGTACGCGAACGTGGCTCGCGTATACGAACGTGGGTCGCATACGCGACTATATCTTTTTGACACTCATGCTACACGAGATTTGCAGGTTTACACTCATGCGTTCACAAAAAGGTGCTTGCGTGAGCGACTACCTCTGTTTTGCTCAAAAGTAAATTTCTAAGTTCTCAACTATTCTTCTAGCCTTCTAAAACCTCTGTATACCCTGTTATGAGTCGAGAATTGGTGTAATAGAGGCTAGAATGGTTAGGAATGAGACTTGATGAGTTGAGACAATGAATTGAAGAGAGATGGATCGAAATGTGATGTGAAATAATGATGAAGGATGATGATGATTGAGTTTTGTTATAAATTTGAATGAAATGAAATGAAATGATATTGAGGATGAATATTATAATAAAATTTATTCTGAATGTGATGTACCTACCTGGGTAGTTGTAGTGGCGCTGATCCACTTGCTCCGAGTTATGGTTTGAGTCTCCCGGGGTAGATGTAGTGGTTCGCTCCCACTTGCTCCTGGTTGAGAATGATATGTGATTTAAAAAGTTTATCTGAGTCTTGAATTTCCCTGCGTAGATGCAGTGGTCGGCTCCACTTGCTCCAGGTTGAGATATGATATTCAGTTGACCCTCTGTCGGAAGATATGGCCCGATACTTATACCTTTCCAAAGGATTCTCCCTATGCTATTAATGAATGAATATGAATTTGAGTATGAGCTTGGGGATGCACACACGCAGGGACTGTCCACGGTTAGCTACTAGGACATGTCAGGTTGGCTATATGATGCATGAGCATCTTATACCCTTTTTCTAGTTTATTTTTGTATTGTTTTGAGTTATATTTTATTTACTTTTACTTTCTTTTAGTGCAAAAATCACCTTTGGATGCTACTTTGAATTTTTTTTGTGTTTTTATGGTTTTAGGTAAAATTCGGAGCAGTTTGAAGGAGCCTGGAGCAAGAAAGGAAAATGCTGGTAGCACCCTCCCTGGGCGCTGAACACCCACCTGGCGTTTGGCACCAGCAAGGGAGATAGGCCAGCAACGTTATACTCCTCCCCTGGCGTCTCACGCCCATTCCTAAAGTTGAACGCCAACAGCAGCCCATTTCACACTTCTTTAGTCCTCCAAGTGGATTTAGCACTTATTACTTTTATTTTATTTTCTTTTTGTAATTTTTATTTACAAATAATATCTTTTAGGTCTAGCATTTATTATTAGGTTAGTATTTAAAGGAAAAGATCACTCAGGTTTAGGATCTTCTTCCTTTCGCACTTTTTAAAACCCTATTTTCTCTATAAGTTATGAGCATCTAAACCTCCTGGTTAAGGTTAGGAGCTCTGTTTATTTCTATGGATTAGAACTATTATTCTTCTATTTTAATTATTGTTTTGATTCAATTCTAAGGATTATTTTTGTTCTTAATCTTATGAATTAGGTGGAATGAGAGTATGACCCTTATCTACTTGAGTTCTTGGGGTATCTGACATAAAATCCTGTTAGCTTTAGGTAATTAGGGTTTCTGTGGTGTTAAATTAGTTTTCTGAACTTAACCCTCTAATCAGAATTGAGTGACCATGAGAGTGGCGTTTGATGAGGATTAGAGGAGATTAAATCGCTAAGAGATTAGGGTTCAATCACTTATGGTTTGCCATAGAATGAATTATTCATTGTTAAAATAGTTTGTAAGACATTGTAATCTGGAAAAAGTAAACATCTCCAAAACCTTAATCGATTTCTCATCATTGTTTTACACCAAACCCTTTAATTGCTTCCTTTATTTTCTTGTTCACTTGTTTATGTGTTTACAACAATACAACTATTTTTACTATTTGCCTGACTAAGTCCAACAGGATACCATTGCTTGCTCAGTCCGACAATCCTCATGGGATCCACCCTCACTCACCTGAGATATCACTTGGATGATCCGGTGCACTTGCCGGTAAAGTTGTGTGAGTTCTAATTTCGTGCACCAAGTTTTTGACGCCGTTTCCAGGAATGTTTGTGATTGACAACTACCGGTTATCTTGTTGCTTAGATTAGGTATTTTTATTAGTCTTTGTTTAATTATTTTTCTTTTTAATTTTTGATTTCTATTTTGTTTACTTTTCGTAATTTTTTATTTTTATCTTATTTATTTTTCTTTAATTTCTGATTTTAAGTTTCGTGTCTTTTAGTTTTTCCCCTTTCTTTTTGAATTTTGAATTTTATTTTTTAAAACCTTTTCCTTCTAATTTTCGAAAATATTTTGGTTAAATCTTGCATTCTTATTTTTGAACTTTCTTGTTAATTGCTTACTTTGTTTTAATTTTCTCTTTTTACATAGGATATCTCAGAGGGAGTTCTCTAAAGCTTACGAAGCCGAAGAAAATCTCAAGAAAACTTTTGAGAAGGAAGCTGAAGAGACCACTATGGTAGCTAATGGGGGAATCCAAACGCTAAAGAGCAAGCAAGGAAGATGCTTGGCTCATACACTGCACCCACGGCTGACTTCTATAGGCGTAGTATATCTGTACCCACCATTCGTGCCAATAATTTCGAGCTTAAACCTCAACTGGTCACTCTGGTGTAGCAGAACTGTCAGTTTCAGGGACTCCCGTAGGAAGACCCCAACAAATCCATATCTGATTTCCTGCAGATTTGTGACAGGGTGAAAACGAATGGAGTCAACCCTAAAGTTTACAAACTCATGCTCTTTCCTTTTACTGTGGGTGCAGTACATCTGTACCCACCATCGGTGCCAATAATTTTGAGCTTGAACCTCAACCGGTCACTCTGGTGCAGTAGAACTATCAGTTTCATGGACTCCCGTAGGAAGACCACCCCAACAAATTCATATCTGACTTCCTACAGATCTGTGACAGGGTCAAGATGAATGGAGTGAACCCTAAAGTTTACAAGCTCATGCTCTTTCCTTTTGCTGTAAGGAACAGAGCAAAGTTATGGCTTGATTATTAGCCCAAGGAGCGCTTTGACTCACGGGACAAGGTGGTCACTGGATTTCTGACAAAGTTCTTTCCACCCCAAAAGCTAAATAAGCTTAGAGTAGACGTCCAGACCTTTAGACCGAAAGAGGGAGAGTCTCTCTCTGAGGCATGGGAGAGATACAAGCAGATTATCAGAAGATGCCCCTCAGACATGGTCTCAGACTAGACCAGGCTGCAGATCTTTTATGATGGCTTCTCTGAGATGGCCAATATGTCATTGGATCACTCTGTAGGTGGTTCTCTACACTTGAAGAAGACGCCTGAGGAGGCAGATGAGCTTATTGAGAAGGTTGCCCCTAACCAGTATATGTACACTTTCGAGAGGAACCCTGTGAACACTGGGACCACTCAAAAGAGAGGAGTCATGAAAGTAGACACACTGGAGGCCATTTTGGCTCAAAACAAGCTCATGTCCTAGCAGATAAGCATGATCTCTTAGCACTTGACTGGGATGTAGGTTATAGCTGCCAGCACTCAAGATGCATCATATGGCATGATTGGGAGATACACTCAAGGGGACATTTATGACATTGCTCAGCCCACCATGGAGGAAGTAAATTCCATGGAAAATTCCTCTAAAAATCCCAATAATGATCCCTATGCAAATACTTTCAATCAAGGATGGAGGAATCACCCTAACTTTGGGTGGAGGGAGCAAGAGAAGCATCAATGAGGCTTCAATAATAACCAGGGTGGAATCAATCAGAATAGGTTTAACAACGGCTACTTCCAACTCTCTCTGCAGCAAATTGAGACGTCCAAACATACCCTCTTTGACTTAGTGGTGCACGAAATCAGAACTCGTACAACTGAACCGGCAAGTGCACCGGGTCGTTTAAATAATACCTCAGGTGAGTGAGGGTTGATCCCACGAGGATTGTTGGGTTAAGTAAGCTGTAGTTATCTTGCAAATCTTAGTCAGGCAAATAGAAAGATAATTGTTATTGTTGTAGGCGTATAAACAAAACAATAAAGAAAACAATAAAGAACTGATATAGAACCAATGATAGGAAATAAGTTAAGGCCTTAGAGATGCTTATTCTTCCGGATTAATACTTCTTACTGACTACTTTAACAATGAGTGATTCATTCAATGGCAAGGCTGTAAGTGATTAAAGTCGGGGCTAGTAGTCATTAATCTCCTCTGATCTAGATGACACGCCGGTGCTAATGGTCATCCAATCTGAACGAGGGTGAAGCTTGCGCAATTCAATCTTTGGTGATCTTACTCAAAATGCCACAGACAAGGTCAGATCTTCCAGATCGGAGAATAATGCTCTATATTCTAGCCTTAATGCCACAGAGACCTCAATTACCCATGATTAACAAGATACTCTCTTGGAACCTGTGATGCTCTCTCAAACTATAGCTCAATACTATCCTACTAAGGCTTTGCACGAGCTCGTGTAGAATGAAGGGTCATACTATCGTTCCACCCCAGATTCATAAAGATGAAGAATGAAAATACATCATAGAATGGAACCAAACATATATTAAAGCAGAAGAAGTAATGATATTAATCCATAGGAATGAGTAGAGCTCCCATCCTTAACTCAGGAGGTCTAGCCGTTCATATTTTATAGAAAATAATGTGTGATAAGTTCTCAGAGGCTGAAGATCCTAAACATGGGTGATCCTCTCCTATATATACTAATCTAATAATTAAAAATTACAAAAATGAAATAAATTAAGTAAACGGTGCGAAAATCCAATTTAGGCCCACTTGGTGAGTGTTTGGGCTGAGCTTGGCGTTTAGCTTGGATGAGTGGACGTTGAACGCCCACTAGGGGGTGTGCACGCTGCTTCCTTGCTCCCTTGGTGGTGTTGAACACCAGTTTTAGGCGTTCAACGCTGGCTTTGGTCCTTCTGCGGCATTGAACGCTAGAAAGGGGGTAAGTTGGGCGTTCAACGCCCATTTTGGGCAGTCATTTCTAAAGAAAGGTATAGACTATTATATATTGCTGGAAAGATCTGGAAGTTAGATTTCCAACGCCGTTGAGAGCGTCTCAATTGGACCTTTGTAGCGCAAGAAGTGTGCGTTGGAATGCATGGAGGTTAGAATCTGACAACATCTGCTATCCTTTCTTTGCCTTTGAATCAGACTTTGTCAAAACTTACCAATTTCATCCAAAAATCACCTAAAATATTAGGAAAAATATAAAAACTCAAAGTAGTACCCAAAATGTGAATTTTGCATTAAAATATACTAAAATATAATAAAACTTGATAAAATGTAATTGAAAAGAAAATGATACTAAAATATAATAAAACTTAATAATACTTCTCTAAATTCACTGTTCTTTAAGAGTCAATATGCTCAACTTCAATATCAATTATGCACTGTTAATTCATATATTCAGAAGATAAATGCAAGGCTACCACATCAAAATAATTGGAATAACTTATGATATAACTCAAGATCTCATGTATTTTACTACTTCTTTTTCAAATTTTTTTCTTTCAAGCATGGTGATAAATACATAGGATATCTTATAACCAGAACAAACAAAAGAAAAGTAAGTAAAACTAGAAAAGAACAAATACTACTTGCAATCATATATTAGAATAGAAAACAGACAATACATTAAAGTACAATGAAAACAGAAATAAAACAAATAGAGGGATAATGGGACTCAACAACCTCAGTGACGTCGGATACTGCTCCCTCTGGAGAATCCAATAGAGTGTTTGAGCTCCTCTATGTCTTGCCCCTGTCTCTACTGCTCCTCCCTTATGATCCTTTGATCCTCCCTTATCTGATGAAGGGTGGTAGCTTGATCTTGATGCTCAATCCTAAACTGATCCACGAAGAACTCAACTCTCCTAGAGATGTATTTATTTGGTCTTAATAGTCACGGGGAGGGAAGTACATTCCCTAAGGCATCTCCAGGATCTCAGGTACAGGTGGCTGAACAGGCTCATGTTGTGGTCCGTGCGCCTACTCCCTGGCATGCTCCATCATCCTCTTAGTGATGGGCTTGTCTTCCTTAATCAGGGTATCTCCTGTGACGCCAATTCCAGCTGACTGGCATAGGCGATAGATGAGGTAAGGGAACGCTAGCCTTGCTTGAGTGGAGGGTATGTCAGCTACCTTGTAGAGCTCTTGAGGTATTACCTCGTGCACTTCTACCTCATTTTCAAGAATAATACAGTGAATCATTATTGCTCAATTTATGGTAACCTCAGATCAGTTACTTGTGAGGATGATGAAGGGTTGGATAAACTCCAACCATCCTCTAGCCAAAGGCTTGAGGTCAATCCTACCCAGTTAGTAGGGCTTGCCTTGGGCGTCCCTCTTCCACTGAGCTCCTTCCACACAGATGTCTGCGAGCACTTACTCCAGCCGTTGGTCGGAGTTGACCCCTCGAGTGTAAGAGTGTGGATCTCCTAGTATCTGAGGCAATTGTAGTGCCAACCTTACAATTTCCGGGCTAAAATCCAAGAGTTGCTCTCTCACCATGGTGCGCCAATTTTTAGGTCTTGGGTTCACACTCGTGTCATGCTTTTTGGTGACCCAAGGATTGGCATAAAATTCTTGCACCATGAGCATTCCAACTCCAGAAATAGGATTGGTCAGAGTTTCCCAATCCCTTCTCCAGATTTTGTGTTGGATCTCTGGATATTCCTCTTTTTGAGCTTAAAGGTGACCTCGGGAATCACTTTTTTATGTCTCACCACATCATAGAAGTGGTCTTGATAAACCTTGGTAAGAAATCTCCATGATTCCTAAGGTTCAGAGACAGAAGCAGGAGCTTTTTGCCGGCTTTTGGTGCCATGAAGAAAGAGTAGATGCAAAAAATGGAGCTTTTCCAACTCCAAACTTAAGAACTTTGCTCGTCCTCGAGCAAAAGTAACAAAAGAAAAGGGAAATAGTAGAAGAAAAAAGAAAAAATATAAAGGTGAAGGAGAAGAAGTCTTCGGCCAAGTGGGGGAAATAGGAAAGAAGAGAAGTGTGTAAAGTGTTGGATGTAAGAGGGAGAGAGTGGTATTTATAGGGTTGGGAGGGGTAGGGTTCGGATAAATGGAGCAGAAAGATGGGTGGGAAAGGTTTGTATTTGAAGTGGGTGGGGTTGGTGGAAAATTGAATGATGGGAGTTATGATAGGTTTTGGGAAGGGGGAGAGGTGATTGTATATGGGAAAGATGAAAAGTAGGAGAGAGAAGGAAAGGATTGAATGATGGGTGGGGTAGGTGGAGATTCTGTGGGACCCACTGGTTTGAGAAGCATTGAATCTTCGAGTTCCCTACCCCCTACCTGGCGTTCAATGCCAGGTCTGGGCGTTGAACGCCCACAAGGGATCAAAATGGTCCTGAGCTACTCCCTCAAGGGCGTTGAACACTCAACTTGTGCTCCTTTCTGGCATTCAATGCCAGCTTGCACTCATTCGTGGGCGTTGAACACCCAGCTCTTCCTTATTCTGGTGTTCAATGCCAGTAATGTCTCCTTTAGGGGAGTTGAATGCCCAGACTACTCCTTGTCTGATGTTCAATGCCAGCAATGCTCTCCTCAATGGGTGTTGGACACCCAAAGGAGACCAAGAAATGGTTCTTCTCAGCTCCTGAATGGGGGTTGGACACCCAGCTCCCTCCTTGTCTAGCGTTCAATGCCAGCAAGGGGCTCTCCCCAGGGTGTTCTGTTTCCAACTCTAAATGTCTCTGTGTCTATTCTAAGTACTACACATGATCACAAATGTTACAAAGCAAGGAAAAAAATATAGAAAATAAACTAAAATGAAATCAAATGAGAATAAATAAAAGAAATAAAAACTATAGTACTTTACTCTTGGTTGGTTGCTTCCCAACAAGCGCTTCTTTACCATCATTAGCTTGATAGACAGCTCCTTTACGGAGCTAGATAGGGGCTCAAATCTTCATCCCTTTTGGTGAACTTCCTTTTTATGCTCTCATGCATGAGCTCCACATGCTCTAGAGACAGGATCCTGTTCACTGTGTGTTGAATGACTGGGCTCTTAGTGACGACAACTCTCATGCTAGGTGAGAGGCCTTCGGTGGGAATCTTCTTGTTCAACCAGCCTTTGGGTACCTTCTTCTTCAGTAGATGGTGATGGATGTCCAACACCAAACTTAGGTTTGATGTCTGGGGGCTCTGTATAACTCTGTACTGAGAGAAAAGGTTGGAACACTAAGTGTTGCACAATGATACCTCCTTTGTCAGAAGGAGACTAAGAGTTGGGGATCTTGAACAAGATGTGATATTCCTAAAACCTCAGGACTAGCTCTCCTCTTTCCACATCTATCAAGGCCTTAGCACTGGCTAGAAAAGGCCTTCCAAGGATGATAGACTCATCTCTATCCTCTGATGACTAAGAATTCACTATGTCACTACAATGAATCCCTTCTTGGCAAGTATACCAAATTATCGTCAAGTAATAACTCACAATGAGTGAGGTCGAATCCCACAGAGATTGATTGATTGAACAACTTTAGTTACTGGACAATTTAGTTAAGCTAATTAAGAATAAATGTTGAGTGCAGAAAATTAAATGGCAAAATTATAAATGACTTGAAGGTAAAAGAAAGCAATAAAGTGCTGAAATGTAAATAGCATAAAGATAAATTGCAGGAATGTAATTGACTGAATTGTAAAGGGGAATGGGGTGATGAACAAAAATTAAAGAAAGCTATAAAGAATAGGGAAGATAAGAATAGGGAAGATTCATTGGGGTTAGGAGATGTTGCTCTCTTTGGATCAAATTCAGATCATCCCATCTTCAATAATGAAACTCATTGACCTCTTGGCAATCATGATTGATTGAACCCCAATTCTTTGGTGATTTAATCTCTCAAATCTTGATAATCAGCCAATTTCTTGGCCTAATTGCTCATGAAGAGAGATGAGCTTGGTCCCTGATTTTACCACACATCCTCATAGATCCAAGTAGTGGGTAGATTTCATATCACCACATCCTATCCCAAAACCCATATCTACTCAATATGATAAGGGATTTCAAGCATGGTTTCATGTTTCCTTTTCCAAGGTTCCCATGAAACCTAATTTGCATTCAATCTCTTTTCCAAGATAATGAACACTAAGCATGAAGAACGAAATTCCTTCTAGCAAATCAAAGAAAGATGAAGAGAAGAAGAAATTCACTATCATTTAATCCATCAAGTACAACAGAGCTCCCTCCCCCAATGAGAGGGAAGTTACCTACTCATAGCTTAGAGAAAAGTACAAGAGATGGAAGAAGATAAAGTAAGTGAAGTAAAAGTTCCAAGCCCCTTTTTAGTACTCTTCAAGGGGTATTTATACTACTCCTATTCTAGAAATGAAAAATTACAAAAAGAAAAGGAAATTACAATTGAAAACAAAAGAGAAAAACCATTCATTAGAGACATGTGATTGGCGTGTGAGCGGCGTATGAGTGGCGTGCCACGCCCAGCTCATTGGCTTGGCTTAACGTGCCACGCCTATCTCTCAAGTGGCATGCCCATAATGAAATTTGAACTGGCGTGCCACTCCCAAGATCTAAAGTGGCATGCCCATGTTGAGATCTTTAAGCTCCTCTTCTGGGATTTTGAACTGGTGTGCCACGCCCTTGTTAGGCTCTTCAATCTTCTATTCTAGTCACTTGTACTTGCGTGCCACGCCTTAGTCCTGGCATGCCACACCCTCATTAGGGTCTTCAATCTCTTCTCTGGAAGGTTGGACTGGCGTGCCACGCCCAAAGCACCAAGTGGCACGCCCATTGAAAATCGGCTTGGCGTGCCATGCCCAAAGTCTTAAGTGGCACGCCTTCGATGAGGTCTTGGCCCTTCTCTTCTGGGAACTTGTAATGGCGTGCCACGCCTTCGACCTGGCATGCCACACCCTTGTTGGAGGCTTCATTCTCCTTTTGTGGTTAAGTGAACTAGCGTGCCACTCCCGGGTCTCAAGTGGCACGCCGATGATGATGGTTGAACTCACAAGCTTGGCGTGCCACGCCCAAAGTACCAAGTGGCACGTCCTTGGGTGCTGCTTCTTCCCTTCTCCTCTACTCAGTTGAACTGGTGTGCCACGCCCACTTTGTTTGATGAGCTTGGCGTGCCATGCCTAGCTTGGCATTCCACGCCCTTGACAATTCCTCAAAACCCCTTTCTGGAAAGTATAGTTGGCGTGCCACGCCCAGCAGTGGCGTGCCACATCTATTGTAAATCACCACTTACTTCTTTCTGGTTCACAAGCCTGGCGTGCCACGCCCATAGTGAAGCTTGAGATTCTTCTCTGGAAAGTGTAGTTGGTGTGCCACGCGCAGCATTGGCGTGCCATGCCCATAGTGAAGCTTAGCCATCCATCTTCTGGAAAAATAACTGGTGTGCCACGCCTGGCCTTGGCGTGCCACGCCCATTGTAGTTCTTCATGGATTCTCTTCTGGAAAGTATAACTGACGTGCTACGCCCATTGAAATTCTTCATCTTTTCTTTCTGGAGATAATAGTTGGCGTGCCACGCCCAATAGTTGGCATGCCACGCCCAGTCAAACATAGTGGCATTTACATGAAGTGGCACGCCCAGCACACACACCCAGCTCCTATTCTTGCTTTTCCTCCTCTGTTGCTCTTTTCACCTTTAATCCAAGAAAGACTCATTTCAAAGCAATGTCCCATAAATTCATCATATAATTCTTGTAAATGCATCAAATGAATGAGAATTCACCAATTCTATGGTCCTTTTAGCTGAGAAAAAGAGGTAGATGATGTAAGTCATCATCCTCTCCAGTGTCTAGGATTACAAAATCAGCAGAGAGGTAATGGTCTTCAAACTTCACTAGGACGACTTCCACCGTGCCATATGCCCTTTTCAGGGACTTGTCTGCCATCTCCAATGAGATCTTAGCAGGCTACACCTCTTGAATTCCCATCTTCTTCATCACAGAAGGGGGCATAAGATTTATGCTTGAGCCAAGGTCACACAATGCCTTCTCAAAAGTGATGGTCCCTATAGTACAAGGAATAAGGAAGCTTCCGGGGTCAGGCAGCTTTTGAGGGAGCTTCTTTTGGACTAAGGCACCGCATTCCTTGGTCAGTACCACAGTCTTATCTCCCTTCCGAGCCTTCCTATCAAAGATCATACTCTTCAAGTGTGCCATGGAAGGAGGGTTCTTTTCCAACGCCTCTGCATAAGAGGAATTGGCCTTCAGCTTCTTAGGCTCCTCTTGCACGTCTGAAGAGGGGTATTCTTCAGGCTCCTCTCTCTGCATGGGGGCATGCAAGGTGACATTCCCAGGCTCCTTGTGAGCCCAAATCTTCTTCAGTTCCTCAGTAGCAAGCTCCTCTTTGGGTTCGGTCTCTACTCCCACAGTGAGGGCCTTGCACTCTTCTTTCGGATTTACTTCCGTGTTACTGGAAAGAATATTGGAGGGGATCTCTGGGATCCCCTTGCTCAGCTAACCCACCTGTATCTCTAAGTTCCTGATGGATGACCTGGTTTCTGCCATAAAACTGTGAGTGGTCTTGGAGAGCTTAGAGACTATAGTAGCCAGGTTAGAGAGGATCTATGTGGGAGTCTCTGTCTGCTGCTGAGAGGGTTAGAATGGTCTATTGTTAAACCGGTTCTGGTTCATTCCACCTTGATTATCATTGAAGCCTTGTTGAGGCTTCTGCTAATCTCTCCACCTAAAATTGGGGTGGTTCCTCCATCCCTGATTGAAAGTATTCGAATAGGGATTGTTGTTAGAGTTTTTGGAGGAGTTTCCCATGTAGTTCATCTCCTCCATTGTGGTCCAGGTGTTATCACCAGCATCCACTTCATACACTGTTTCTGGACAATAAGAATCTGAGCTCTGTGTGCCACTCAAGTACTGAGAGATCATGTTGATTTGCTGGGACATGAGCTTGTTCTGAGCCAAGATGGCGTCTAAGGTGTCCACTTCCAAGACACCTCTCTTCTGAGCTGCCCCATGATTCACTAGGTTTCTCTCAGATGTGTACATATACTGGTTGTTGGCATCCATGTCTTTGAGTTCCTGCACCTCTTCAAGCGTCATCTTGAAGTGGAGGGATCCACCTGCAGAGTGGTCCAATGACATCTTGGATGCCTCAGATAGGCCATCATAGAAGATGTCTAGCATAGTCCAATCTGAGATCATGTCAGGAGGACATCTCCTGATCAGTTGCTTGTATCTTTCCCAAGCTTCATAGAGGGATTCACCCTCTTTCTGTCTGAAGGTTTGAACTTCCACCCTAAGCTTGCTCAACTTCTGAGGTGGAAAGAGATTGGTCAAGAATCTATTGACCACCTTCTCACAAGCATCTAGGCTTTCTTTAGGCTGAGAATCCAACCATATCCTTGCTCTGTCTCTTACAGCAAAGGAAAAGAGCATGAGCTTGTAGATCTCTGGATCCACTCCATTAGTCTTGACAGTGTCACATATCTGCAGGAAGTCAGATATGAATTTATTGGCAATTTCTGTTGTACTAGAGTGACCAGTTGAGGCTTCAACTCAATGTTGTTTGCACTAATGGCAGGTATGGAGATGCTGCGCCCATAGAAGTCAGAATTGGGTGCAGTATAAGATCCAAGAACCTTTCTTGCATCTTCTCCAGCTTCTGGATTAGCTGCCATTGTTGTATCTTCAGCTTCTTGCTCAAGAGCTTCTGTGAGGTTCCTTCCTGCTCTTTGAGCTTGCTGCAGACGCCTCCTTAGAGTCATCTCAAGTTCAAGATCAGGATAAAAAAGGGCTTCTCTAACCCTATTCCTGATCATAAACAAAAACAAAGAATCAAAGAAGAGAAAAAGGAAGGAGTCTCTATGTCAAAGTATAGAGAGCTCCTTGTGAGAGAAAAGAGAAAAAGAAAATACAGGTGTCTTTTATTAAAAAGAATTTTCGAAAATAAAGAGAGAAAAAAGAATTGAAAATTTTCGAAAAAGAAAAGAGAGAATGAGGTAGGAGATTTTCGAGAAAAAGGAGAGAGAAAGAAGAATTAAAGAGACACCAAACTTTTAAAATTAAAATAAGATAAAACAAATAACTAACTAACTAACAAGATTTGAAAATAAAATAAAAGATTTGATTTTAAAAAATTTTTGAAATTTCAAAAGAAAGAGTCAATCAAAGATTTTAAAATTTAAATTTGGAAAGAAAAAGTCAAACAAGATAAGATAAGATTTGAAAATTTAAAGATGGAAGATTTTATTTTTGAAAAATTTTGAAATTAAAAAGAAAAAGTTAAAGAAAGATTTTGAAATTCAAATTTTAAAGAAAGAAAAGCTAACTAAATAATAAACTTTTAAAATTTGAATTTAAAAAAAAGAAAAATAAGATAACAAAATTTTGAAATTAAAGAAAAAGATGAGATAAAGATTTGATAAGACAAAAGATAAACAAGAAAATTAAACAAAAATAAAAAGATAACTAATGAGATACCAAACTCAAAATTTAAAATTGAATGAAGATAAGATAAGAATGCAAAAAGATCAAATTTTCGAAAATTAAAGGAAAGGGTTTTTAAAATTTTTTGAAAAAAATAAAAAGGAAAACAAACACTAACAAGTCACTAAACTTAAAAAATTTTAAAATCAACCAATACTAAATTCGAAAAATTAAAAAGGAAAAACACTGAAAGGCATTAAACTTAAAAATTTTGAAATCAAATAAAGAAAAACACAAGGAAAATTTTGAACACCAAGAAAGAAAAGTAAGAACAATTTTCAAAACTCAAGAAAAGAAATGAAAACCAAAGGAACACCAAACTTAAAACTTGACACAAGACTCAAACAAAAGAAAACGAGGACTAAATATGAAAATATTTTTGAAAAATTTTTAAAAATGAAAATCAAAAACACAAAAAGAAAAATAGTAAAAAGTACCTGATCTAAGTAGCAAGACAACTGGTAGTTTGTCAATCTCGAACAATCCCGGGCAATGGCACCAAAAACTTGGTGCGTGAAATTAGAACTCGCACAACTAAACCGGCAAGTACACCGAGTCGTCCAAGTAATACCTCAGGTGAGTGAGGGTCTATCCCACGAGGATTGTTGGATTGAGCAAGCTGTGGTTATCTTGCAGATCTTAGTCAGGCAAATAGAAAGATAATTGTTGTTGTTGATGGCGCATAAACAAACAATAAAGAAAACAATAAAGAACTGATATAGAAACAATGATAGGAAATAAGTTAAGGCCTTGGAGATGCTTATTCTTCCGGATTAATACTTCTTACTGACTACTTTAACAATGAGTGATTCATTCAATGGCAAGGTTGTAAGTGATTAAAGTCGGGGCTAGTAGTCCTTAATCTCTTCTGATCCAGATCACACGCTGGGGCTAATGGTCATCCAATCTGAACGAGGGTTAAGCTTGCGCAATTCAATCTCTGGTGATCCTACTCAAAATGCCACAAGCAAGGTTAGATCTTCCGAATCGGAGAATGATGCTCGGTATTCTAGCCTTAAGGCCACAGAGACCTCAATTACCCATGAGTAACAAGATTTCATGTCACGTATCCCAATTAGCCCAGATACTCTCTTGGAACCTGTGACGCACTCTCAAGCTGTAGCTCAATACTATCTGGCTAAGGCTTTGCATGAGCTCATTTAGAATGAGGGATCATACTCTGGTTCCATCCCAGATTCATAAAGATGAAGAACAAAAATACATCATAGAATTGAATCAAACATATATTAAAGCAAAAGAAGTAATGATATTAATCCATAAGAATGAGCAGATCTCCTATCCTTAACTTAGGAGGTCTAGCCGCTCATATTTTATAGAAAATAATGTGTGATAAGTTCTGAGAGGCTAAAGATCCTAAACATGGGTGATCTTCTCCTATATATACTAATCTAATAATTAAAAATTACTAAAATGAAATAAACTAAGTAAAAGGTGCGAAAATCCACTTTTGGGCCCACTTGGTGAGTGTTTGGGCTGAGCTTGGCATTTAGCTTGGAAGAGTTGGCGTTGAACGCCCACTAGGGGGTGTCCACGCTGCTTTCTTGCTCCCTTGGTGGCGTTGAATGCCAGTTTTGGGTGTTCAACGCTGGCCAAGGTCTTTTTGGGGCGTTAAACACCAGAAAGTGTGTAAGTTGGGCATTCAACACCTATTTTGGGCAGTCATTTCCAAAGAAAGGTATAGATTATTATATATTGCTAAAATGCTCTGGAAGTGAGATTTCCAACGCCGTTGAGAGCACGTTAATTGGACCTCTGCAGCTCATAAAATGCTCATTGGAATGCACGGAGGTCAGGATCTAACAACATCTGCTATCTTTTCTTTGTCTCTGAATCAAACTTTGCCAAATCTTGTCAATTTTACCAAAAAATCAACTAAAATCATAGGAAAACATAAAAACTCAAAGTAGCACCCAAAATGCATTTTTTGCATTAAAACATAATAAATCTTGATAAAATGTAACTGAAAACACTAAGAAAATGATACTAAAAAGGGGTATAAAATATTTGCTCATCACTTAGCCACAATAGTTTCTGATCTTTCAATGACCACTCACAGCTTTATGCAAGAGACTCGGTCTTCAATTCGGAACTTGAAAATACAAGTGGGTTAGTTGAGCAGCAGGATACCAGAGAGACCTCCCAACACTCTTCTAAGCAACACAGAGGTAAATCGAAGGGAAGAGTGCAAAGCCCTCACAATGGGCAAGAAGGCCGTGCCTAAAGAGGAGGATGTTGCTGAGGAGTTGAAGGAGAAAAAGGCTCAAGAAGAGACTGGCAGTACACTAGTACACGCCCCAATAATTTTAAAAGAGCCGAAAGTACAACACCTTCTGAATGTGCAAGAAGAGACCAAGGATAAGCAACTTGCTCAATTTTTCGCAGTCTTTAAGAAGTTACAGATCAATATTTCTTTTGCTGAGGTATTGGAGAAGAAGCCTCCCTATATGGCCTGTCTGAAAAATGTATTCTCTGAGAAGAAGGCCCTATAAGGACCATCACATTTTAGAAGGCACTATGCGACCTTGGATCAAGCATAAACCTGATGCCTCTCTCTGTAATGAAGGAGCTGGGGATCCAAGAGGCGCCGCCCATAAGGATCTTACTAGAGATGGCAGACAAGTCCCTGAAGTGGGCATATGAATTGGTGGAGAATGTCCAAAGGTTTAAGACCTTTACCTTCCTGCGGACTTCGTGATACTTGATACTGGAGAGGAAAAGGATGACTCCATCATCCTAGGAAGGCCATTCCTAGCTACTAGGAGAGCCTTGATTGATGTAAGCTTGGTTTGGTAAAGCTTTTTGAAGAGGTGCTTGTGCTTTTTAAAAGCTCAAGCTCTTCATTTTGTGTTTGGTAAATAAAAAAGATCATGTGCTTGTGCTTGCAGCTTTTAAAAGATCGGGGTACTTTTGAAAGCACCTAAGATAGAGCTTTTCAAAGTTGGCTTGTGCTTTTCAAAATTTAAAAGTCTAATATAACCTCATATGTTAACTAATTTTCAAATTTAATGCTTGCATTTATGTCTATTATAGTATTTTTAAATTTTAAAAACTATTTTACCAAATGCAATTGTTATTGCTTGTGATTATTAAAAGTAATTTTTAATTTGATTTACCAAATATAAATGCTACAACTTTTAAGAAGCCATCTTTTAAAAGTTAGCTTTTATAAGTTACTTTTGAAAAGTAAAAGCTTTACCAAACTAAGCCGTAGAGAAAGGAAAGCTAGTCCTGAGGATGCATGAGGACCATTTGCTGTTCAAAATTCTTAACCCTCAACCTCTCTCAGACAAAGGTGGTACTAACATGCAGAGCTCAGTGCTCAAGCCTTCTCATTCAGTGAAAAGCCATACAGAGACCCCTGACATCAACCCTAAGTTTGGTATTGGGCATTCACCACCCACCATTGGAGGAGAAGGCCCGAAGAAGAATGTATCCAAGGACTGGAGGAACAAGAGGATTCCTACTGAAGACATCTTACCGAGCATGAGAGTAGTCTTCACAAGAAGTCCAATCATACAACATACGGTGAACAGAATCCTATCTTTGGAGCATGTTGAAGTAATTCATAAGAGCATGTTGAAGATCTGAGCCCCTATAACCTTTCGTAAAGGAGCTGTCCGTCAAGCTAATGACAGTAAAGAAGCGCTTGTTGGGAGGCAACCCAACAATATGTATCCTATAGTTTACTTTTAATTTCTTTTATTCTATTTTAGTTTATTTGAGTTTGATTTCATATTATCTCATATTCTATTGATTTCCATAGTTTTTTCTCATTTTTCTAACGTTTGTGATCATGTATAGCACTTAGAACAGGAACAGGAAAGCGTGGGAGGAAAAACAGCACACCCTGGAAGAGACCCCCTGGTAGCGCCAACACTAGGCTGGTGTTCTGCGCCCAGGAGGGGAGCAAAAGGTTGGACATTAAACATCCGTGAGGGAGCATTCAAGGCATTTAACGCCCATTCTTGGCATTAAACGCTAGTAAAAAAAAAAACAAATGGAGATCCCTCTGGTGGTTCCAAACGCCAGCCTGGCATCCAGCGCCCAGGGAGGGAGGCAGCATGCAGAATTTGAATTTCAAGCATCTTTGGCCAATGGATAAACCCCAACCACCAACCACTTCCCCACTCACTCACTCTTATCCATTCGCTCTCCTCTCTCACCCACTTTTCCATCCACATTCATCCATCCCATCACCCATCATTTTACTTGATTCTCTCCCCACCTTTCACTCCACTCAATCCCCTCTCATCAATCCCATCCATCTCTCTTTCCAACAACCCACATTCAAATTCAATTTTTCCCACCCTTCCCCACCCTTCCCATACCTTAACCGAAAACCCCTCCCACCCCTACCTATAACTACCCCCCACTTCTTCCACTTTCTCCACACCTCCACTACTCTTCCCCTCTTACTCTTCACCATACACATCCCCTTTCTTCATTTTACCCCTTCCTCTTATCTCCTCTATCTCCTTCTTCTATTTTCTTTTCCTTTTCTTATTTTATATTTCTATTTTGCTCGAGGACGAGCAAAGCTTTTAACTTTGGTGTTGGCACTCCGATTTTTGCTTCTTCATTCTTACCTCCATGGCACCAAAAATCGGAGAGTCCTTAAGAAAAAGAAAAGAGAAATCCCTCACTTCCGAGCCAAGGAATTTCACACGATTCCTTTCCAAGACCCCTTGATGAATGGATTTTTGACAGTTTAGAATTTCACAAATGAAATCTCGTTTCAAGTATTGTTTTTAAACCAACAATAATCCTTTCATACAAAAAATTGTTTGTCACAAGTAACAAATCCCTAAAATTAATAACCGAAGTATTCAAACCTCGGGTCGTTCTCCCTAGGAATTGCAATAAAGTGTTCTTGTTATTGGCTATGAAGTATGTTTTGGGGTTTTTGAATTAAGAGATAAGAAATGTAAATGGCAATGGAAATCAAATAACAAAAGAGGTCTTGGCAAGGTTTGGTGGTTGATGAGCGGATAATTTATACCTTTTTTGGCATTGTTTTTACATAGTTTTTAGTATAGTATAATCACTTTTTGTTATATTTTTATTACTTTTTATTCAAAAATCACATTTCTGGACTTTACTATGAGTTTGTGTGTTTTTCTGTGATTTCAGGTATTTTTTGGCTGAAATTGAGGGACTTGAGCAAAAATCTGATTCAGAGGCTAAAAAAGGACTGTAGATGCTCTTGGATTCTAAACCTCCTGCATTCGATGTGGATATTCTGAAGCTACAGTATCCCAATTGGATATTCTGGGCTTTCCAGCAATATATAATAATCAATACTTTGCCCGAGATTTGATGGCCCATACTGGCGTTCAAAGTCAGCCTAAAATTTCTGGCGTAAAACGCCCAAACTGGCACCAGAATTGGAGTTAAACACCCAAACTGGCACCAAAGCTGGCGTTTAACTCCAGGAACAGCCTAAGCACGAAAAAGCTTCAATTCTCAGCCCAAGCACACACCAAGTGGGCCCCGGAAGTGGATTTCTGCATTATCTGCACTTAGTTACTCATTTTCTGTAAACCCTAGTTACTTGTTTAGTATAAAAACTACTTTTAGAGGTTTATTTTAGAAGTCTTCTTTCGAACCATCATAGACAATGGTACACGTTTGGGGGCTGGCCTCACGGCCAGGCCTAGACCTTTTTCACTTATATATTTTCTACGGTGGAGTTTCTACACCCATAGATTAAGGTGTGGAGCTCTGCTGTTCTTCATGAATCAATGCAATTACTACTGTTTTTCTATTCAATTCACGCCTACTTCTTCTCCAAGATATACTCTTGTTCTTAATTTAGTTAAGTCAGAATGAAGGGGTGACCCGTGACAATCACCCAATCTTCGTTACTCGCTTAGCCAAGATCTGCGTGCCTGACAACCACAAAGCGGTCTACATGATGTTCAACGTAATCATTGGATGACAGCCGGAGTATATTCTCTTGGATATGTAATACACGGACCGAGTCCGTGAGATTAGTATCTTCGTGGTATAGGCTAGAACCAATTGGCAACATTCCTGGGATCCGAAAACTCTAAACCTTGTCTTTGGTATTCCGAGTAGGATCTGGGAAGGGATGACTATAAAGAGCTTTAAACCTGCGAATGTTGGGCACAAGTAACAGTATGCAAAAGGATCAATGGATCCTATTCCGACGCTAGCGGGAACCGACAGATGATTAGCCATGCGGTAGCTGTACCTGGTATTTTTCATCTGATTCGAGAAATCCGACAGTTGATTAGCCGTGCAGAAACCGTAGAGGACCATTTTCACTGAGAGGATCTTACAGCTTGCCATGGAAGGAAGCACGCATGGTTGGAAGGAGGCAATAGGAAAGCAGAGGTTCAGAAGCAACAAAGCATCTCCATACGCTTATCTGAAATTCCCACCAGTGAATTACATAAGTAACTTTATCTTATTTTATGTTTTATTTATATTTTAATTATCAAAACTTCATAACCATTTGAATTTTCCTGACTGAGATTTACAAGGATGACCATAGCTTGCTTCAAGCCGATAATCTCCGTGGGATCGACCCTTACTCACGTAAGGTTTATTACTTGGATGACCCAGTGCACTTGCTGGTTAGTTGCACCGGAGTTGTGAAAAGTGTGAATCACAATTCCGTGCACCAAGTTTTTGGCACCGTTGCCGGGGATTGTTCAAGTTTGGACAACTGACGGTTCATCTTGTTGCTTAGATTGGGTTATTTTATTTTAAGTTTAAGTTTTTTATTTTTATTTTCGAAAAAATTCAAAAAAAATTTAAAAAAATATTTGTTCTTCAGAATTTTTAAGAATGAATTCTAGAGTTTCATAAGATATATTGAAGCCTGGCTGGCTGTTAAGCCATGTCTAATCTTTTGGACTGAGGTTTCCACTTATCTTTGCAAGAGCCTTTTGGTTCCCATCAATTTGGCTGTTGTATGTAATGCTTTGCTAAAGCTTGGCTGGCCATTTGGCCATGTCTAATTCTTTTGGACCGAAGCTTTAGCCTAACATTGCATGATTCCTGGAATTCTTATTAAAAATTTTGAAATCCTTATTTTTTCTTTTTCCAAATTAATTTTCGAAAAATTACAAAAAAATTTTTAAAATCATAAAACCAAAAATATTTTGTGTTTCATGTTTGAGTCTTATGTCAAATTTTAAGTTTGATGTCAATTGCATGTTTTAATTACCTTAAATTTTCGAAAAATATATGCATTATGTTCTTCTTGATCTTCAAGTTATTCTTAAATATTTTCTTTGTTTGATCTTTACATTTTCTTGTTCTGTGTCTAAAGTTTAAAAAGTTCTAAGTTTGGTGTCTTGCATGTCTTTCTTTTCTTAAAAATTTTCAAAAATATATTCATGATGTTCATCATGATCATTAAAGTGTTCTTGGTGTTCATCTTGACATTCAAAGTGTTCTTGCATGCATTGTTTTTTTTTTATCTTAAATTTTTATGTCTTGTGTCATTAAAAATTCAAAAATAAAAAATAATATCTTTCCCTAATTTTACTCATAACTTTCGAAATTTTGAGTTGATTTGGTCAAAAAATTTTTAAAATTTTGTTGTTTCTTATTAGTCAAGTCAAAATTTCAATTTAAAAACTTTATCTTTTCAAATCTTTTTCAAAAATCAAATCTTTTTCATTTTTCCTTCATATTTTTCGAAAATCCCAAAATTAATTTTCAAAATCTTTTTCTTATTTTTATTTCATGATTTTCGAAATTAATGCTAACAATTAATGTTTAGAGTCAAGAAACTTCAAGTTGTTACTTGCCTATTAAGAAAGGTTCAATCTTTAAATTCTAGAATCGTATCTTTTAGTTTCTTGTTAGTCAAGTAATCAACTTTAATTTTCAAAATCAAATCTTTTTAATTTCCTTTTCAAATCTTTTTCAAAATAAACTTCAATCATATCTTTTTCAAAACTTAATTTCAAAATCTTTTTCTAACTTCTTATCTTTTGAAAATTAATTTTCAAATCTCTTTCAATTAACTACTTGACTTTTGTTTGATTTTAAAAAAGTTTTCTATTTCAATCATATCTTTTTCAAAACCACCTAACTACCCTTCTCTCTTTCTAATTTTTGAAAACTACTAACATGTTTTAAAAAAATTCCTTTTAATTAACTAGTTATATTAAATTCTAATTTTATTTTATTTCTCTTCTTAATTTTCGAATACTAACCAATAATTAAAATAAAAACAAAAATATTTTTCTTTTCTTTTAATTTAAAATTCGAATACACTCTCTCTCTCTCATCTCCTTCTATTTGTTTTATTTATTTACTAACACTTCTCTTCTATTTATAATTCGAACCCTCTCCTCCTCTCTGTGTTCGAATTCTTCTTCTTCTCCCTTCTTAATTCTATTCTTCTATTCTTCTACTCACATAAAGGAATCTCTATACTATGACATAAAGGATTCCTCTTCTTCTTTGTTCTCTTCTTTTTCATATGAGTAGGAACAAGGATAAGAATATTCTTGTTGAAGCTGATCTTGAACCTGAAAGGACTCTAAAGAGAAAGCTAAGAGAAGCTAAAGCACAAAACTCTGGAGAGGACCTAACAGAAATTTTCGAAAAAGAAGAAGATATGGCAGCCGAAAATAACAACAATGGTAGAGATGCAAGGAAGATGCTTGGTGACTTTATTGCACCCTCTTCTGACTTCTGTGGAAGGAGAATCTCAATTCCTACAATTGGAGCAAACAACTTTGAGCTTAAGCCTCAATTAGTTTCTCTAATACAACAGAATTGCAAGTTTTATGGACTTCCATTGGAAGATCCTCATCAGTTTTAGCTGAATTCTTGCAAATCTGTGACACTGTCAAGACCAATGGGGTTAATCTCGAGGTCTACAGACTTATGCTTTTCCCTTTTGCTGTAAGAGACATAGCTAGGATATGGTTGGACTCACAACCTAAAGATAGCCTGAACTCTTGGGAGAAGTTGGTCAATGCTTTCTTCGCCAAATTCTTTCCACCTCAAAAATTGAGCAAGCTTAAAGTGGAAGTCCAAACCTTCAGACAGAAGGAAGGTAAATCTCTCTATGAAGCTTGGGAAAGATACAAGCAATTGATCAGAAGGTGTCCTTCTGACATGCTTTCAGAATGGAGCATCCTATGTATATTTTATGATGGTCTGTCTGAATTGTCCAAGATGTCATTGGATCACTCTGCTGGTGGATCTCTTCATCTGAAGAAGACGCCTGCAGAAGCCCAAGAACTCATTGAAATGGTTGCAAATAACCAGTTCATGTATACTTTTGAACGAAATCCTGTGAATAATGGAACAACTCAGAAGAAAGGAGTTCTTGAGATTGATACTCTGAATGCCATATTAGTTCAGAATAAAATATTGACTCAGCAAGTCAATATGATTTCTCAGAGTCTGAGTGAAATGCTAGCTGTATCAGGCAGTACTAAAGAAGCCTCCCCTGAAGGAGAAGCTTATGACCCTGAGAATCCTGCAATAGAAGAGGTGAATTACATGGGAGAATCCTATGGAAACACTTATAATCCTTCATGGAGGAATCATCCTAATTTCTCATGAAAGGATCAGCAGAAGCCTAATCAAGGTTTCAATAATAATAATGGTAGGAGAAATAGGTTTGGCAATAGCAAACCTTTTCCATCATCTACTGAGCAACAGATAGAGAATTCTAAGAAGAGCCTCTCTGACTTAGCAACCATAGTCTCTGATCTATCTAAGACCACTCTCAGTTTCATGACTGAAACAAGGTCCTCCATAAAAAATTTGGAGGCACAAGTGGGTCAACTGAGTAAAAGAGTAACTGAAACTCCTCCTAGTACTCTCCCAAGCAATACAAAAGAGAATCCAAAAAGAGAGTGCAAGGCCATCAATATACCCTACACGGCCGTACCTGGAGAGAGTCAAAAGGCAGTGATTTCCAATGAGGAAGACCTCAATGGACATCCACTGGCCACTAAGGAGTTCCCTAATGAGGAACCAAAGGAATCTGAGTCTCATACAGAGACCATAGAGATTCCACTGAACTTACTGTTGCCATTCATGAGCTCTGATGAGTATTCTTCCTCTGAAGAGGATGAAGACATTATTGAAGAGCAAGTTACCCAATATCTAGGAGCAATCATGAAGCTGAATTCCAAGTTATTTGGTATTGAGACTTGGGAGGATGAACCTCCATTGCTCATCAATGAACTGAATGCTTTGGGGCAACTGAAATTACCTCAGATGAAACTGGATCCCGGAAAGTTCTTAATACCTTACACCATAGGCACCATGACCTTTGAGAAGGCTCTCTGTGACCTGGGGTCAGGTATAAACCTCATGCCACTCTCTGTAATGGAGAAACTAGGGATCTTTGAGGTACAAGCTGCTAAATTCTCACTAGAATTGGTAGAAAAATCAAGGAAACAGGCTTATGGACTTGTAGAGGATGTCTTAGTGAAGGTGGAAGGCCTGTACATCCCTGCTGACTTTATAATCCTAGACACTGGGAAGGATGAGGATGAATCCATTATCCTTGGAAGACCCTTCCTAGTCACAGCAAGAGCTGTGATTGATGTGGACAGAGGAGAGTTGGTCCTTCAATTGAATGAGGACTACCTTGTGTTTAAGGCTCAAGGATCTTCTTATGTAACCATGGAGAGGAAGCATGAAAAGCTTCTCTCAATACAGAGTCAAATAGAGCCCTCACACTCAACTTCTAAGTTTGATGTTGGGAGGCCACCATTAAGCTCTGAGTCTCTGTGAAGCTCTCTAAGAGCTCACTGTCAAGCTATTAACATTAAAGAAGCGCTTATTGGGAGGCAACCCAATTTAATTATATTTATTTGTTTTCCATTATTATTTTATGTTTTCTTAGGTTGATGATCATGTGAAGTCACAAAAACAATTGAAAAATCAAAAACAGAATAAAAAACAGCATTAAAAATAGCACACCCTGGAGGGCAGGCTTACTGGCGTTCAAACGCCAGTAAAGATAGCAGAATGGGCATTTAACGCCCAGCCTGGCAGCATTCTGGGCGTTTAACGCCAGAAAAGGGTGTCTGGCATCTGGCTGGCGTTAAACGCCAGAAAGGGGCAGCAGACTGGCGTTTAACGCCAGGAAAGGTAACAGAGCTAGCGTTAAACGCCAAGATTGGCACACAGTGGGCGTTTAAATGCCAGAATGGTGCAGGGAGCAGAATTCCTTGACACCTCAGGATTTGTGGACCCCACAGGATCCCCACCTACCCCACCTCTTCTTCTCTCCTCTTCACACCTTTCCATAACACTCTTCCCCAAATACCCTTGACCAATCCCATCAATACCTCTTCCCCAAACACCCTTCACTTATCAAATCTTACTCTCTTCCCCACAATCTCTTCACCACTCACATCCATCCTTCATAAAACCCCACTACCTCACCATTCAAATTCAAACCATTTCCCTCCCAAACTCATCCCTTCATAGCCAAATTCCCTCTCTCTCTTACACTATAAATACCCCTCCTTACCACCTTCAAATTCACACATCATACACACTTAACCCCCCTTGGCCGAACCCACTCCTCACCTCTATCTCCTCCATTTCTTCTTCTTCTACTCATTTCTTCCTTCTTTTTGCTTGAGAACGAGCAAACATTCTAAGTTTGGTGTGGAAAAAACACTACTTTTTTGTTTTTTCCATAACCATTAATGGCACCTAAGGCTAGAGAAACCTCTAGAAAGAGGAAAGGGAAGGCAATTACTTCCACCTCCGAGTCATGGGAGATGGAGAGATTCATCTCACAAGCCCATCACTAAGAAGAGGATGGAGCAAATAAGAGAGCCCATTCATGGACCTCAACAAGAGCATGAGGAAATTCCTCATCAAGAAATTCCTGAGATGCCTCAAGGGATGCACTTTCCTCTACACAACTATTGGGGATAACTCAACACCTCTTTAGGAGAACTGAGTTCCATCATGGAACAACTAAGGATGGAGCACCAAGAGCACTCCATCATCCTCCATAAAAGAAGAGAGGACCAAAGAGCCATGAGAGAGGAGCAACAAAGGCAAGGAAGAGACATTGAGGAGCTCAAGCACTCCATAAGATCTTCAAGAGGAAGAACTAGCCGCCATCACTAAGGTGGACCCGTTCTTTAATTTCCTTGTTCTTATTTTTCTATTTTTCGAAATTTATGCTTTATGTTTTGTCTATGTTTGTGCCATTATTACATGATCATTAGTGTTTAGTGTCTATGTCTTAAAGCTATGAATGTCCTATGAATCCTTCACCTTTCTTAAATGAAAAATGTTTTTATTTGCAAAAGAAAAAGAAGTACATGCATTTCGAATTATATCTTGAAAATAATCTAATTATTTTGATGTGGTGGCATTACTTTTTATTTTTTAAATGAATGCTTGAACAGTGCATATTTTTGAATTTGTTGTTTATGAATGTTAAAATTGTTGGCTCTTGAAAGAATAATAAAATGGAAAAACATTGTTGATAATCTGAAAAATCATAAAATTGATTCTTGAGGCAAGAAAAAGCAGTGAAAAGCAAAGTTTGCGAAAAAAATTGGCGAAAAAAAACGAGAAAAAAGAAAAAGAGAAAGAAAAAGAAAGAAAAATAAAAAGCAAGCAGGAAAAGCCAATAGCCCTTTAAACCAAAAGGCAAGGGTAAAATAAAAAGGATCCAAGGATTTGAGCATTAATGGATAGGAGGGCCAAAGGAATAAAATCCTGGCCTAAGCAGCTAAACCAAGCTGTCCCTAACCATGTACTTGTGGCGTGAAGGTGTCAAGTGAAAAGTTTGAGACTGAGCGGTTAAAGTCGTGGTCCAAAGCAAAAAGAGTGTGCTTAAGAGCTCTGGGTACCTCTAATTGGGGACTTTAGCAAAGCTGAGTCACAATTTGAAAAGGTTCACCCAGTTATGTGTCTGTGGCATTTATGTATCCGGTGGTAATACTGAAAAACAAAATGCTTAGAGTCACGGCCAAGACTCATAAAGTAGCTGTGTTCAAGAATCAACATACTAAAATAGGAGAATCAATAACACTATCTGAATTCTGAGTCCCTATAGATGCCAATCATTCTGAACTTCAAAGGATAAAGTGAGATGCCAAAACTGTTCAGAAGCAGAAAGCCACTAGCCCCGCTCATCTAATTGGAAATGAGCTTCATTGATATTTGGAATTAATTGTATTTTCTCTTCTTTTTATCCTATTTTGATTTTAGTTGCTTGGGGACAAGCAACAATTTAAGTTTGGTGTTGTGATGAGCGGATAATTTATACCCATTTTGGCATTGTTTTTACATAGTTTTTAGTATAGTTTAATCACTTTTTATTATATTTTTATTAGTTTTTACTCAAAAATCACATTTCTGGACTTTACTATGAGTTTGTGTGTTTTTCTATGATTTCAGGTATTTTCTGGCTGAAATTGAGGACCTGAGCAAAAATCTTATTCAGAGGCTGAAAAAGGATTGCAGATGCTGTTGGATTCTGACCCTCTAGCATTCAAAGTGGATTTTCTGGAGCTACAGAAGCCCAATTGGCATGCTCTCAATTGCGTTGGAAATTAGACATCCTGGGCTTTCCAGCAATATATAATAATCCATACTTTTCCCGAGATTTGATGGCCCAAACTGGCGTTCAACGTCAGCCTAAAATTTATGGCGTAAAACGCCCAAACTGGCACCAGAATTGGAGTTAAACGCCCAAACTAGCACCAAAGCTGGCGTTTAACTCTAGGAATAGCCTAATCACGAAAAAGCTTCAATGCTTAGCCCAAGCACACACCAAGTGGGCCCTAGAAGTGGATTTCTGCATTATCTGCACTTAGTTACTCATTTTCTGTAAACCCTAGTTACTAGTTTACTATAAAAACTACTTTTAGACGTTTATTTTAGAAGTCTTCTTTCAAACCATCATAGACAATTGTACACGTTTGGGGGCTGGCCTCACAGCCATGCCTAGACCTTTTCACTTATGTATTTTCTATGGTGGAGTTTCTACACCCCATAGATTAAGGTGTGGAGCTCTGCTGTTCTTCATGAATTAATGCAATTACTACTGTTTTTCTATTCAATTCACGCCTACTTCTTCTCCAAAATATACTCTTGTTCTTAATTCAGTTAAGTCAGAATGAAGGGATGACCCGTGACAATCACCCAATCTTCGTTACTTGCTTAGCCAAGATCCGCGTGCTTGACAACCACAAAGCGGTCTACATGATGTTCAAGGTAGTCATTGGATGACAGCTGGAGTATATTCTCTTAGATATCTAATACACGGACCGAGTATGTGAGATTAGTATCTTTGTGGTATAGGATAGAACCAATTGGCAGCATTCTTGGGATTCGGAAAGTCTAAACCTTGTCTGTGGTATTTCGAGTAGGATCCGGAAAGGGATGACTGTAAACAGCTTCAAACCTGCGAATGTTGGGCACAAGTGACAGTGTGCAAAAGGATCAATGGATCCTATTCCGACGCTAGTGGGAACCAACAGATGATTAGCCATGCGGTATCTGTACCTGGTATTTTTCATCCGATACGAGAAATCTGACAGTTGATTAGCCGTGCAGAAACCGTAGAGGACCATTTTCACTGAGAGGATCTTACAGCTTGCCATGGAAGGGAGCACACATGGTTGGAAGGAGGCAATAGGAAAGCAAAGGTTCAGAAACAACAAAGCATCTCTATACGCTTATCTGAAATTCCCACCAGTGAATTACATAAGTAACTTTATCTTATTTTATGTTTTATTTATATTTTAATTATCAAAACTTCATAACCATTTGAATTCGCCTGACTAAGATTTACAAGGATGACCATAGCTTGCTTCAAGCCGACAATCTCCGTGGGATCGACCCTTACTCACGTAAGGTTTATTACTTGGACGACCCAGTGCACTTTCTGGCTAGTTGCACCGGAGTTGTAAAAAGTGTGAATCACAATTCCGTGCACCAGTGGTCAAGGATCTCTATCCTTATCACTAACCACAACATGATAATTGTAAGGACCAATCCCATTAAGTCATCCTCTAACAAGTAAAGGAAAGTCAAATGAGCTACACCAATCCAAGACCATAAGTCCTAGCCACTCACTAATTAAATTAATGAAAGCTAGAGTCAATGGCTACCGATTATCAATCACTTGGACATTAGTGACTCAAGAATTCCTAAGTTACCTTCCCAAGCCAAGAGCACTAAAATCTACTCTAACATCCTTCCAAGAATTTTATCAAACACTTGGAAGGCATAAAGGAAAGCATAGTAAAATGCAAGAAAAGTAAATCTACACTACTCAATTGCAAGGAAATTAACAACAATAATACAATTAAGCAATAAAGGAACATGAAACATGAAATTGTATTAAAGGAAAATGGAAGAACAAAAGTGCATCAACATAAAGTAGAGAATTACAAGAATTAAATGCTAAACTAGAGAGAGGATATGTGGAAGAACAAGAATTACAAAAAGGAAAAGTAAATCAAAGCATGAAATTAACCTAGATCTAAGAAATCCTAATCTACCTCTAACCTAATTCTAGAGAGAAGAGAGAGCTTCTCTCTCTAGAAACTAACTTTTCCTCTAAAACTAAACTAAACTAAACTAATGTGATGTAATGTGTTGATTCCTCTTCAATCCTTGGGTTAAATAGCATCAGAGATGAGCTAGATTTGGGCCTGGAAAGCCCAGAAATTGCCCCCAGTGGATTCATTTTAAGTGGGTCATGTGCGAGCACCGATGCGTGCGCGTGGGTCACGCGTACGCGTCATGTACGCGTACGCGTCATGTACGCGTACGCGTCGCCCTGCGACGTCACTTTCCACGCGTGCACGTCTGCTGGACGTGCGTGTCGATCTCAACATCCTAAATTCTTGTTTCTTCATGAGTTCTCCACTTGTATGCTCTTTCTTTCCACCCCTTTGATCCATTCCTAGCCTTTCCAATCTGAATTCACCAACAAACATATCAAGGCATCTAGTGGAATCAAAGGTGAATTAATATTGACACATTAAAGGTCTAAAAAGCATGTTTTCACATCCAAGCACAAATTAGGAGACAATCATGAAATCATGCCATTTTATTGAGTAAATGTGGGTAAAAGGTGATAAAACTCCCTAAAATTAACATAAGATAAACCCTAAAAATGGGGTTTATCAACCTCCCCACACTTAAACCATAGCATGTCCTCATGCTAAAATCAAGAAGGAAACAAAGGTACCAACATTTATTCAATGTAAACTAACTAAATGCAACCTACCTAAATGAAACTATCTAAATGAATGCAACTACTTGGTCAAAATAAATCAATTCCCAAGAGAACATACATATGCACAAGGGCCAAGGACTAGCAAATCTAATTAAATCCACAATTGAATTGAGTTATTAAAGATTTTTACAAACTTGCATGAAGAGTGATGGTTCTAGGTGAAAACATGTAATTGAGCAATCAAACCCTCACCGGATGTGTATCCGCTCTAGTCGCTCAAGTGTTTAGGGTCGATTCACTTAATTCTCCCCTAATCATGCTTTCTAAGATTTTTTTTTCATCTAACAATCAACAAATATTTCATGCATGCATACAATTATCATGAGGACTTATCCATAGGTTGTAATGGGGCTAGGGTCAAGGTAGGATGCATATTTGGTCAAGTGGACTTGAAATTTGAATCTCTGATAAGCTTAGACTTCCCACCTAACCTATGACATACTATACAATTTCAAAGCTAACCTAACTACCCATTCTTCACTTTTTCACATACTCATGCATTCTCTTCTTGATCACAACTCATATGCATTGATTATTATTGAGCTTCACTTTAGGGCATTTTGTCCCCTTTTATTACCTTTCTTTTTCTTTCTTTTTCTATTTTTTTATTTTTTCTTTTGGTATATATTTTTTTCTTTTTATTTTCTCATTTTTTTTCTTTTGCAATAAAGTATATACAAGAGCATCAATGCATATGGTTTTACATTTAATCAACACATGAGCATGTACCCAATTCCCAATATTTTCAATAGAATTACAACACTACCCTTTTTTCAACCAATGTCCCAAGTTTCCCCACACTTGAATGATATACACACTCACTAGCCTAAGCCAATAAAAGATCCAAATACGGACATTTATTGTTTTTCGCTTTAAGGCTTGTAATGCGCTAAATTAAAGAACAAGCTGGTTAATCGTAGGCTCAAATTGGCTAACAATGGAAGATAAAAGGTAAGGCTATTTGGGCAAGTGAGCTAAGTGAAATGATGGCCTCAATCATATAAGTGCATGAATACACAAAATAATAGACATAAAGAATCAAACAAATCAAAGACCACAATCTTAGAAAGAGAACAATGCACACAAGAAGGAAACATAAGTGGTTATAAGATGTAACCACATCATTAGGCTCAAATCTCACAGGCTTGTGTTCTTAGCTCAAAAACCATGTTCCACAAGATATATTATTCATGCAAATTCAATGAAATTTTTACTCAAATCAATCAGGTCGTCCTATAGATAAATTCTTGAAAATTTTCATTATTTTGACTAAGCTTATTATGTATATATATGCAAAATAAGAAAATGCAACAAAAAATCTAAGAGACCTAAAAATGAAATGCAAAAGTGTTGGGATTAGAAATTTGTCACCCAAAAGCGCCGAATGGTCGGACGAATTCCCCACACTTAAAAGTTTGCACCGTCCTCAGTGCATCCAAAGATGAGCAAGGGGGTACGGCGACGCTCCGGATTGCTACCTTCAGCTGGTAGATCACCCGGTTTGCTGCGTGTTCCTTCTCCACTTCCATGGTTGCTTATAATGACTCATCCTGAAATTAGAAAGCATGATAGTAAGAAGAGTAAATGCAAAAGCAAGGAAGCATAAATTATTAGAATGAGGTAATAATCAGCCGAATGGAGTGAGTGACCCAATGTGTGACATTAATGAAACAAGTGTGTGAGTTCTAAGATGCATGCGGTCTAGAACACACACTAGCATAAAAAGAGCCATGTCACAATTACACAAAAAGGAACATGCACTTCACTCATTCTAACGTGCTTGAGATACTTTAAACTTGTGGGTTAAGTCAACCAAACAAGCGATAAAGAAGCATGAAAGCATTCAAGCCAAAAACATATGGATGCATTTGATCAAGAAACACAATGCATTAAGGTAAATGCACAATATCATCCACCAAGAGATTGCCTAATCAAAGAATAAGATTCAAATCACATGGTGGCTAGCTACAACATGCAATTCAAAAAGATTTAGAAGCTTGAAGGCAAAGTCATATGTACTTGGTGTTCTCAAAGGTTGAACATGAAAAATTCAAAACCAATTAATAAATTGTAACCTCAACAAAGAATCCAACAATGACAATTAACAAAATGATGTTAAACTAACATCTCATCGATAATCAGCAGCAAGAGATAGTAACCAAGATTAATAATCCAACACTTGTTATGAAAAACAAAAATTAAATGAGTTTAACTAACTAAACAACTAATTATCTAAAAGGACTGGTTATAAATGGTGTTTGGTAGTATTGGGTGATAGGTGAGAGGTGGAAAGAAAAGAGAAAAAGAGAGAAGAAGGAAAGAAATGGAAAGAAGAGAAGAAGAGAAGATGATGAAGGAAGGTGATGTGTACGCGTGGGTAGTGGTGAAATGGGGGCGATGCATACGCGTGGGTCACGCGTACACGTGCATGGCAAACCAGAGAAGCGACGCTTATGCGTGAGGCACGCGTACGCGTGGGTTGGTTTGTGCCTCAGGTACAATGTTCGCGCGATGCAGGCGTAACTCTCGAGTTTTTGGCTGGGAGGTCAAAATTTGCAATCCACGCGTACGTGTGGGTGACACATGCGTGTGGATGCTCAAAAATGCTTAGGGCATGCATACGCGTGGGGCGCTTATACGCGTGGGTTGGTGCTCTGTTTTTCAAAATTTTCCATGTTTTTGCACCAAACCAAGCATTGCAAAGCTCCAAACAGCTACCAAAATACCATAAAACCTTATTTAACATACCAAACTACCAAATGAACTCAACAAATCAATTAAAACATGAAATTAAATTACTTTTACCAATATTTACAAAAGAGAAAATGAAAAGATTTTACCATGGTGGGGTGTCTCTGATAAACCACTATTTTATGGTTTATCTTGTGCTGATTTGAGTGGCTTTTATCAAGTCTTTGCACACTTATTTATACAATTTGCATGATATTACAATTCCTTCCTAGTTTTGTTCTATAATTGAAAACTTGCTTCCTAAGCCTTTAAATTGAATATTTTTAATCCCTCTTTATACTATTCAATGCCATGATCTATGCGTTAAGTGTTTCCAGGCTTTATAGGGCAGGAATGGCTTAGAGGATGGAGAGGAAGCTTGCATAAATGGAAGGAGCACAAAAGATAAAGGAGATAACCAGCAAGGAGCGACGTGCACGCATGGCTCACGCGTGCGCGTGAATTGGAGTCTTCACGGCGACGCGTGCGCGTGCCTGACGCGTACGCGTGACATGCGCTACCTGCAAAAATCACAGAAAATGCTGGAGGCAATTTTGGGCCGAGTTTGGACCCAGTTTCTGGCTCAGAAACACAGACTAGAGCCAGGGGATGAGCAGAGACTCAACACATTCTCATTCGCATAGTTTTTAGTTTTTAGTTTTGAATCTTAGAGAGAAATTACTACTTCCTCTAGGTTTCCTTTACATTCATAAATTTCTAGTTTTATGCTTTTGCTTTGGATATTGAGAAGAGTCATTACCTCCGTTAAAGTTGCTATTCTAGTTTGTTTTCTTATTCCTTTACTCTCTTACTGCCCATTAACCCTACTCAGATAAGTATGTTTATGATTTTGGAATTTATTATTGCAAAGAACTATTTTTACTTTTAATTAATTTTCAGTTATTGTTTATCATGTCTTCTTTTTATATGTTTGTGAACGTTATATTCATGTCAATGGAGTAGACTCCCAACTTAACTTGGGGTTGATTAAAAGAAGACCCTTGAGTTAGAATGCTCAAGTGATTAGTTAAATTGGAAGTTGTTGGCTAATTCTCTATTTACTAATGCTAATCCTTCCCAAGGGAGAGGGTTAGGACTTGCGAATAAGAGTTAGCTCAATCACTTGACTTTCCTTTATTTAGTAAGGGTTAACTAAGTGAAAATAACAACCTCTTGATACTACACTTGAGAAGATCCAACAAGGATAGAACTTCCAATTAATCATTCTCCCGGTCAAGGCATTTTATTCTGAATACACAAATCTCTTTTAATTTACATTGCTTTAATTCACAATCCTTTATTTTTCTGTTCTTCAACTCTTAAAAATTCTCGGAAAACTCCTGATTAATAAAATAGCACTCTTTTGTTAACTCGTTGGGAGACGACCTGGGATTCCTACTCCCAGTATTTTTATTCTAAATTTGTGACAACCCTTCTAAATTGATAAGCGGATTTTTGTTGGTTAAGAACAGTACTTGCAACATATTTCTTATATTAATTTCTTGATCGGCTACTTTCTGCCACGTCAGTCTCCCACCTAGCACTTTTATTTATTGTCCTTAAGTTGGACTTATGGGGAGCTCCTCTCAAGGTGGCTTGTGCTTAAATTCTTCTTTGAACATTCACAAATGCTTGGACTTCCAATAAGCTCTATTCTTCAAAATTAATTATTCCAAGCTTGGATGGAGTTCCGCACAAGCTAAGGGCTCCCAAGATTGATCCGCTTCTTGTAATCTGGGATCCCACACTTTATTTTCACACCCATCTTGAAGTTGATCATTATTAGTGCATCCAGGTGGCAAGCAAGATGAATTCTCAATGAAGTGCCCAACAATCCTCCTAGACCCATCTAGTTGAGCACTATTCCAACCTTTATATTTCATTTTTGATGTATCAACCATAATGAGCCTTGATTTACAACGTCAACCACGAAACATCTTTCTCTTACGCTTCATCCCGCAAAGCATCCTAAGTTGACCATCCGTTTCAAGCAAGCCATACTCAAGTGGGACAATAAAGCTAATAGAGATGAATTTTACCCACTCAAGTGAAGGAGTAGATGACAACTTAGGTAAAGAGGCTTCCAAGGTTCTTGACAAAGCGTATCCAACTCCCGTCCTTCTTCTTCTAAGGACTTCCACCTCTTCACAAGATTCCTCAAATGTAATCCTTTGTTCAACAATTTTATCTAAGCCTTTTCCATTACTCAAATCATAATTGGGAGGATGAGAGAGGTTTACCTCCACAACACTTTCAATTTCACCAGGAGAAGGTTCTTTAAGTTCAAAGAATTCTTCACCACTAAGCCTTGATGCTTGATCTTCATTGCTAAGGGAACTCAACCCTTGCTCTATCCCGTCCAATTCTTCATAAGGGATATGCCTTGGAGGTTGTGCACATTCCTCCTTAGCATCAAATTCAATCTTCTTGGAGGGGTTTTCTTCAACTCTATGTTCCCATAGAGGTTTCGCATCTCCTAAGTCTTCAACCACTTCTTCCTTTTCTTCAACAATCCTAGCTTCCTCCAATTGTTCCAACACAAATCAACTTTTCTCATTTCCCACCAGAGTTTCCAATCTCTCCTTCATGCTATGCTCTTCCTTGGATTCTTCACATGTAGCCATGGGAGTACTTTGGGTTCCCAAGCATTGGGATGCTAACCGGTTTACCACCTCGTCCAAGGCGGCCGTGAATTGTTGTACATCCCTTTTCATCTCCTCTTGCCCTTGAAGAAGAACACCAAGGATGTCATCCATTGGAGGTTGGGGTGGATGAGAGGGCTCATTGTCTTGGGAGAAGGGTTCATAGTAGGAAGGTGATTCATCATAATAAGGATGTGGTGGTTATATGTTCTCTATTTGTTCTACTTGTTGCCCAACACACTCCAATCCATTGTTCGCAAGTTGAGATTATACAATCCCCTTCATACTCCCCTCTTCGGTTGCTCGTCCGCAATCATCCGTGGACATGTGGTATGAATCCCATGCATCTAACTTTTGATGGATGGTTGCTTGAAGCCGATCCATTATTTCCTTTAGGTGATCCTTTGATTCTTGTTCCAAATTACTAACATAAGTAGGATCATATTGCTCTTGGATTGATGGACATAGATACTCTTCTATGGAGGGTTGTGATGGAGAGTAGAATTCATCTTGTGGTTAAAAATTTGTGTACATTGTAGGTGGCTCATCTTGGTCATGGTATGGAGGAAGTGGTTCTTGGAAGTATTGAGGTTGGAATGGTGGTGGTTCTATATGTGGCTCATATGGCTCGAAAGGTGGTTGGTATGGTGTATATGGGTTAGGGTCATATGGAGGTGTTTGGTGGAAAGGGGCTTGTGAGTATGGTTGAGGGCTATGTTGAGGATATGGCTCATAGGCATATGGTGGTGGTTCTTGAAAGTCGCAAGGAGATTCACCATAACCATTAGATTGATATGCATCATAGAATGGCTCTTGTTCATAGTGCATTGGTAGGGGTTGTTGCCAATAGGATTGATCATATACATATGGCTCCTCCCACCTTTGATTGTCCCATGCTTGATACACATCCTCATTGAAGCTTCCATTTCCTACAACATAGTTAGAACCAAACTCATAACCAAAGTGAGAATTCATAATGAAAAGAGAAAATAAGAACCAAAATCTAATAAGAAATAATGAAATAAAGTCCTAAAACTAGCGAAAACTAACAAGAAATCCAAAAATCAAGCTATTCACAATATTCACATATATACAATAACCAATAACATAACACCATTGCAATTCCCCAGCAACGGTGCCTTTTTGATGAATGGATTTTTGACGGTTTAGAATTTCACAAATGAAATCTCGTTGCAAGTATAGTTTCTAAACCAACAATAATCCTTTCATGCAAAAAATTGTTTGTCACAAGTAACAAACCCCTAAAATTAATAACGGAAGTATTTAAACCTCGGGTCATTTTTCCTAGGAATTGCAATTAAGTGTTCTTGTTATTGGCTATGAAGTATGTTTTGAGGTTTTTGAATTAAGAGACAAGAAATGTAAATGGCAATGGAAATCAAATGACAAAGAGGTCTTGGCAAGGTTTGGTGGTCAAGGATCTCTATCCTTATCACTAACCACAACATGATAATTGCAAGGATCAATCCCATTAAGTCATCATCTAACAAGTAAAGGAAAGTCAAATGAGCTACACCGATCCAAGTCCATAAGTCCTAGCCACTCACTAATTGAATTAATGAAAGCTAGAGTCAATGGCTATCAATTATCAATCACTTGGACATTAGTGACTCAAGAATTCCTAAGTTACCTTCCCAAGCCAAGAGCACTAAAATCTACTCTAACATCCTTCCAAGCATTTTATCAAATACTTGGAAGGCATAAAGGAAAGCATAGTAAAATTTCAAGAAAAGTAAATCTACACCACTCAATTGCAAGGAAATTAACAACAACAATTCAATTAAGCAATAAAGGAACATGAAACATGAAATTGCATTAAAGGAAAATGGAAGAACAAAAGTGCATCAACATAAAAGTAGAGAATTACAAGAATTAAATGCTGAACTAGAGAGAGGAGATGTGGAAGAACAAGAATTACAAAAGAAAAAGTAAATCAAAGCATGAAATTAACCTAGATCTAAGAAATCCTAATCTACCTCTAACCTAATTCTAGAGAGAAGAGAGAGCTTCTCTCTCTAGAAACTAACTTTTCCTCTAAAACTAAACTAAACTAAACTAATGTGATGTAATGTGTTGATTCCTCTTCAATCCTTGGGTTAAATAGCATCAGAGATGAGCTAGATTTGGGCCTGGGAAGCCCAGAAATTGCCCCCAGTGGATTCATTTTAAGTGGGTCATGTGCGAGCACCAATGCGTGCGCGTGGGTCACGCGTACGCGTCATGTACGCGTACGCGTCGCCCTGCGACGTCACTTTCCACGCGTGCACGTCTGCTGGGCGTGCGTGTCGATCTCAACATCCTAAATTCTTGTTTCTTCATGAGTTCTCCACTTGCATGCTCTTCCTCTCCACCCCTTTGATCCATTCCTAACCTTTCTAATCTGAATTCACTAACAAACATATCAAGGTATCTAGTGGAATCAAAGGTGAATTAATATTGACACATTAAAGGTCTAAAAAGCATGTTTTCACATTCATGCACAAATTAGGAGATAATCATGAAACCATGCCATTTTATTGAGTAAATGTGGGTAAAAGGTGATGAAATTCCCTAAAATCAATACAAGATAAACCCTAAAAACGGGGTTTATCACCCCCTTAAGACCATTTTTATGATGTGGTGAGGAAGAAGAAGGTGACTCCCGATGTCCCCTTCAAGATGAAGGATGGTGAGTACCCGGAGATCCTTTACCAGATTCCGAGATAGGGTTGTGAAGTTCTAGCCAACCCCGTGACTGAGGTTAGAGTGTTAATGGTGCAGGAGTTTTACGCCAACACCTTGGTGACGAGCAAGAATGATAGAAGTGTGAATCGGGAGCCAAAGAATTGGTGCACCATGGTCAGAAGACACATCATGGATTTCAATCCTGAGAGTGTGAGGGTGGCGCTACAATTACCAGAGCCATGAGAGGACCCTCACTCATACATTCGTAGGGTCAACACTGACCAGTGATTGGATTAAGTTCTTGCTGACATCTGCGTACCTGAAACTCAGTGGAGGAGGGATGCTTAAGGTCAGCCTTCTCAGCTAGGTAGGCTTGACCTTAGGCCTGTAGCTAGAGGATGGTTGGAGTTCATCCAACATTCTATCATCCCTACGAGTAACCGCTCTGAGGCTACAGTCGAAGGAACAGTGATGATTCACTATTTTATGCTCGGCAATGAGGTGAAGGTGCATGAGGTGATCCCTCAGGAGTCTTACAGAGTAGCTGACAAGGCCTCCACCTTTACGAGGCTGGCTTTCCCCCATCTCATTTACCGCTTATGTGCAGTAGTTGGAGCTCACATAGAGGGAGATACCCTGATCGACGAGGAGAGGCCGATCACAAAGAAAGGTCTGGAGCACGCTAAGGAGCCCGTGCAAGGACCGCTGCAGGAGCCAGTTTCACCGCCTCCAAAAGACCTTCCGGAGATGCCTCAGAGAATGTACTTCCATCCATGTGATTACTGGGATTAGTTGACCACATCTTTAGGGGAGTTGTTATCATCAGTTGATCAGTTGAGGCTGGAGCATCAGGACCAGTCTGCCCTCCTCCAGCAGATGATGGAAGATCAAAGGAGGATGATAGATGAGCAGAAGAGGCAGGGGCGTGATATTGAGGAGCTTAAACACTCCCGAGGATTCTTCGAAGGGAGCAGCAGCCACCATCACTGAGGTGATTGAGTTTCATTTTCCCTTTTCTTTATCTTATGTCTGTTTTAAGTATTTTATTCTATTTCCCAGTTTTTTGTCTGAGTTTGCATGATCACTCTTAGGATTTCTCTACTTTCTAGTTTAGTAGCTTATTTTTGAAACTTTTTCAAGATGTCTTATGTATTACGCATCAAGCTTAAAAAGAAAAATCTATTGAAAAAGAAGTAGTAAAATGCATGAGATCTTGAGTTATATTATGAGTTATTCTAATTACTTTGATATGATGGCCTTATCTCTATTTCTGAATGTATGAATTAACTATGCATGTTTGATATTGGAGTTAAGTATATTGGTTCTTGAGGAACAGGAATTTATAGAAATATTATTGATTCTCTGAAACAAGAAAAAGATTGATTCTTAAAGCAAAAGAAATAGCAAATATAAATAAAAAGAAAAATTAAAAGAAAAAGGTCCAAGGCATTGAGTATCAATGGTTAGGTGGGTCAAAACTGATCTCAAGCTCAAAAGAGTGGTTTTCCCTAACCATCTGCTTGTGGTGTAAGAGTGTCAAGCAACCCTTGAGACTGAATGCTTATAGTCATGACCCATTACTGTTACAGAGCATGCCTAAGGCTCTGAGCACCACTGTGTGGGAGAAAAGAAAAGAAAAATTCAAACCCAAATGGTTCCCCTAGTTAAGTGCTTGTGGTGTTTCTTGTTTCAAGTCAAGCTAGAAAATAACGCACTTAGAGTCATGGCTAGGGTCAAGGTGCAAAGCACTAAGGAAAAGAAAAGCTGTGTTCAAGAATCAACTAGAGCCTAAAGAAGAGAATCAATAATACCATTCGAGTTCTAGTCCTTAAGGACACCAATATTTCTGAGCTTCAAGGGATAGTGAGATGCCAAAGCTATTCAAAAATAGAGTGTCATTAGCTCCATTCAGTAATTAGACCTGAGCTTGAATGACCACTCTAATCTTGTGAGTTTTCTCTTCCTTGGTCCTATATTGTTTTGGTTGCTTGAGGACAAGCAACAGTTTAAGTTTGGTGTTGTGATGCCTGAGTATCTTATACCCTTTTTCTAGTTATTTTTGTATTGTTTTGAGTTAGATTTTATTTATTTTTACTTGTTTTTAGTGCAAAATCACCTTTGGATGCTACTTTTAGTTTTGTTTTTGAGATTTTATGGTTTTAGGCGAAATTCGGAGTAGTTTGAAGGAGGCTGGAACAAGAAAGGAAAATGCTGGCAGCACCCTCCCTGGGTGCTAAACGCCCACCTGGCGTTTGGTGCCAGCAGGAGGGCACAGGCCAGCAATATTATATTCCTCCCCTGGCATCTCACGCCCATTCCTGAAGTTGAATGCCAGCAGTAGCCCGTTTCACACCTCTTTGGTCCTCCAAGTGGATTTAGCACTTATTACTTTTATTTTTATTTTTTTGTAATTTCTATTTACAAATAATATCTTTTAGGCCTAGCATTTATTATTAGGTTAGTAATTAAAGGAAAAGATCACTTAGGTTTAGGATCTTCTTCCTTCTTCACTTTTCAGAACCCTATTTTCTCTGTAAGTTGTGAGCAACTAAACTTCCTGGTTAAAGTTAGGAGCTCTGTTTATTTCTATGGATTAGAACTATTATTCTTCTATTTTAATTAATGTTTTGATTCAATTCTAAGGATTGTTTTCATTCTTAATCTTATGAATTGGGTGGAACGAGAGTATGACCCTTTTCTACTTGAGTTCTTGTGATTTTCGAGAGAGTTATCTTGCTTGAACTACAGCTTGAAAATAAATTCCTCATAAATTGCTAATTAAATGAACTAATTGAGATATGTGACATAAAATTCTATTAGCTTTGGGTAATTAGGGTTTCTGTGGTATTAAATTAGTTTTCTGAACTTAACCCTCTAATCGGAATTAAGTGACCACGAGTGTGGCATTTGATGACGATTAGAGGAGATTAAATCGCTAAGAGATTAGGGTTTAATCACTTATGGTTTGCCATAGAATGAATCATTCATTGTTAAAATAGTTCATAAGACCTTATAATCTGGAAAAAGTAAACATCTCCGAAACCTTAATCGATTTTTCATCATTGTTTTATACCAAACCCTTTAATTTCTTTCTTTATTTTCTTGTTCATTTGTTTATACGTTGACAACAACACAACTCTTTTTACTGTTTACCTGACTAAGTCCAACAAGATGACCATTTCTTGCTTAGTCCGACAATTCTCGTGGGATTGACCCTCACTCACCTGAGGTATTACTTGGATGACCCAGTGCACTTGCTAGTTAAGTTGTGCAAGTTTTAATTTTGCGCACCACTGTATAACCGAAAAATGATATCATTGGCCATAGGGCAGGCATACATCATTTGTATTTGATTGAATTGTTTGGGTTGGCTACTTGTCTTGGTTTGCTTATTTGTAAATATTAAATGAATATATACTAATTGCTTTACTTGAATATGCTTGTGTATTACTTGTTTGTATTGCTTGTGTTTGAACATGTGAGAGGTCCCTCATGTGGGTATCGATTTATGCTGAGGGTTGCTCTGTTTGGAATTTGGAGAAATGGGTATCGATTTATGCTGAGGGTTGCTCTGTTTGGAGTTTGGAGAAATGTGAGAAAGATGAGAAATATTGAGTTAGACTAGAATCCCCTAGGATAATTACCAAACTATGGATTAGTGAGAACATAGGATGGAATGATGATGCGTCCGCATCTTTAGTAGTTTTTACTATGTTTTTCTTATGTTTTCTTTATGTTTTATTAAGTTTAAAAATACATAATTCTCTCTCAATTTTATTAGAATCAACTATCAAGCTACTAAACATTCTCTAAGTGTTTTCAAGGAAAATACAGGGTTTTAAAGATGAGAAAATCATGTAGCAAAGCAAGAGGGATCAAGGAGCAGCTCAAACAAAACTTCCTAGGAGTGCGGCAAGGTCATGCATAGGCATGGCTTATGCATACGCATGACTATGGAAATATCGAAGGTTCTGCGTATGCATCCCTCAGTCGTACGCGAGAGTGCAAAAATTACAATGAAGCGTTTCACGCTCGGAGCAAGCGTTACACGGAAAATAACTTCCAATACGCCAGTAACGCCCAGTAACTTTCTAGAATCAAATCAAATAACTTCCAGATTTGATTCTCCTTGATTTTATATTTATGAAGATTTGTATTTGAATTTTAAGTTAGTTTTGATTCTGTTTTGAAATTTGAATTTGAATTGTAGTTTTTTTGGGTTAGTATTTTAAGAGAAGGAAGGCACTCTTCCGGGGGCTTCTCTCTTCTTCGAAAATTTACAATTTTAATTTCTTAAGGATTCTCTGAAGAACATGAGTTTCTAATTCTCCTCGGTTAAGGTTAGGAGCTGGTACACGAATTGTAAATCACACTTTTCACAACTCGTACCACAACCAGCAAGTGCACTGGGTCGTCCAAGTAATACCTTACGTGAGTAAGGGTCGATCCCACGGAGATTGTCGACTTGAAGCAAGCTATGGTTATTTGTAATTCTTAGTCAGGAAACTAATAATAAAAATGATTGGGTTTATGAAAAGTAATTAACATAAAATAAATAATACTTGTTATGCAGTAATAGAGAACAGATTGAGGTTTTGGAGATGCTCTGTTTTCTGAATCTCTGCTTTCCTACTGTCTTCTTCTTCACGCACGCAGGTCTCCTTCCATGGCAAGCTGTATGTTGGTGGATCACCGTTATCAATGGCTACCATCCATCCTCTTAGTAAAAATGGTCTGAATGTGCTGTCACCGCACGGCTAATCATCCGTTGGTTCTCACTCATGTTGGAATAGAATCCGTTGATTCTTTTGCGTCTGTCACTACGCCCAATACTCGCGAGTTTGAAGCTTGTCACAGTCATCCCTTCCCAGATCCTACTTGGAATACCACAGACAAGGTTTAGACTTTCTGGATCTCAGGAATGACCGCCAATAATTCTAGCCTATACCACGAAGACTCTGATTATGAACCAGGATGCTAAGAGATACACACTCAAGCTAGTGCAGATAGAACGGAGGTGGTTGTCAGGCACGCGTTCATAGGCGAGAATGATGATGAGTGTCACAGATCATCACATTCATCAGGGTGAAGTGCAATTGAATATCTTAGAATAGAAACAAGCGTGATTGGATGAAAAATAGTAGTAATTGCATTAATTCATCGAAACACAGCAAAGCTCCTCACCCCCAATCATGGGGTTTAGAGACTCATGCCGTCAGAAATACAATGTGAAGTGTAAAAATGTCATGAGGTGCAAAGTAAATCTCTAAAAGTAGTTTTTATACTAAGCTAGTGACCTAGATTTTTAGAAAATCAGTAGACTAAGATAGATAGTGCAGAAATTCATTTCTGGAGCCCACTTGGTGTGTGCTTGGGCTGAGCATTGAAGCTTCCATGTGTAGAGACTTTTCTTGGAGTTAAACGCCAAGTTGCTGCCTGTTTTTGGCGTTTAACTCCATTTTTTATGCCAGTTCTGGCGTTTAACGCCAGAATAGGGTAAAGACTTGGCGTTAAACGCCAATTTGCGTCGTCAAAACTTGGGCAAAGTATAGACTATTATATAATGCTGGAAAGCCCTGGATGTCTACTTTCCAACGCAAGTGAGAGCGCGCCAATTGGGCTTTTGTAGCTCCAAAAAATCCATTTTGAGTGCAAGGAAGTCAGAATCCAACAACATCTGCAGTCCTTTTTCAGCCTCTGAATCAGATTTTTGCTCAGGTCCCTCAATTTCAGCCAGAAAATACCTGAAATCACAGAAAAGTACACAAACTCATAGTAAAGTCCAGAAATGTGATTTTTGCATAAAAACTAATAAAAATATACTAAAAAATAGCTAGATCCTACTAAAAACTATATGAAAATACCCCCAAAAAGCGTCTAAAATATCCGCTCATCAGGAGCTCTGTTATTTCCATGGTTTAATATATTAGCTTTTCTACCTTTAATTTATGCAATTGATTTCTTCTTAAGAAAAGGTTTTCGTTCTTCATCTTAAAGAGTTTGAATATGTTGGAAAATAATTCTTATTTGATTTGAATTCTCTTAACCTCTTGGAGAAATTGATTAATTGAATTAAGCTTGAAAACCAATTCTCATAATTCTTAAGTTTTGAAACTAGATTGATAAGTGACATAAAATCAACCATGGACGATTCTTATGAATTGTGTGGTTTTATAAATCAATGACGTTCTTCAACTCTTTTCTTAAATAATTGACTAAGGGATTAGTGATTAATTAAGTTAAAGAGAAATTAAATCACCAAGGGATTGGAGTTTGATTACTAATGATTTACCATAAAAGAATCATTGCATGATTAGGGTGGAAAGTGAAAAAGATATTAATCCGGAAGTTTTAACATCTCCGAAACCTTAACTTTCTTAATCATATTATCTTTACGCTACTCACTGCCTTGCTTTATTTTATTCTTGTTTATGTTTCAAAGTTCTCAAAACCCTAATTTCATTGTCTGACTAGAATAATCAATTGACGATTGATTGCTTAATCCGTTATTCCTCGTGAGATCGACACTCACACACCATGAGTTGTAAGACCTCGGATTTTTAAAAATTAAATAATAAATTTATTTATGACTTATTATATTTAATTAAGATTATTTTTTAAGAGATTTTATATATAAATTAAGTAATTTTTTATTTAGGATTTAAAGCTTTAGTAATTGAATAATAATAATAAGGATTTTATATGCTTTAAGTTGAATAATTAGATTTTGACTTTATTTTATGATTATAAAGAAAATTAATTTATATTATCTCTAATAATTGAATTAGAGTATTTATTTGAAAATAAATTTGGAGTTGATAATTAAATAGTACTTTTATAAACATTATTATTGAATTAAGATTGATTTTTAATTACTCTATTACCCTTAATTTTATTAAAATTACCTAAACTACCCAAAAATTTTCAAATTGAACCCACTAACCCTAACCTAATCTAGCCACCACCATTCACCACCACACTTCCCTTTTTTACCATTTGCAGCCGCCAAACCCCCGTTTCCCTCACCTCATATACACAACATAACACACACGGTTATACCCATGGAGAAAAGAAAGAAAGGGAAGAATAGAAGGAAAGCTACATCGCGATAGAGAAGAAGAAGTTGCCAGACACCGTCGAACCGATGCTGCTGCCGCTGTCGCACGAACCAGAGGAGAAGCAGAGCCGTCGTGTTGCGTACGAGAGGGAGGCCAAAGCAGGTCGCACAGAGGAAGGGACATGCACCAGCATCGAGAGGAACAATGTGCAAGGAAGAGGGAGAGAGGACCAAGGCTGAGGTGATTCCTACAATCGCTGTTCTTCCATGCCGCTACTTGGGCCAGCCACCATCTCCGAGCTCACCGCCATCGCTCAGGTCGCCAGAATCAACCATTGGAGCTGTGGCTGCATTATCATTAGTTTTTTTGGGTGCAGTAAGTTATCTTTGCTTTGAAAACTCCTTAAATCATTGATTTTGTTATACGTTTCTAATGTTCTTGTGATGTTAATGCCTTAGAATCGAATTCCGGTTCAATCCTAAGGCATTAAAGTCGCAAGAACCACTAAACCCGCAGCCACAACAGCAACTTAAAATCTCCAACATGCAATAACCGGGATTCGATCCTAAGGCATTAAAGTTGTAAGAACCTTAGAAACAAATAACAAAATCAACGATTTAAGTAGTTTTCAGAGCAAAGATAACTTATTGTACCCAAAGGAACTAAGTACAATGCATCCGCAGCTCCAATGGTTGATTCTGGAGACCTGAGCGACGGTGGTGAGCTCGGAGATGGTGGCTGGCCCTAGCAGCGGCATGGCAGAACAGCGGTGGTAGGAACCAGCTCAGCCTCGGGCCTCTCTCCCTCTTCCTTGCGCGTTGTTTCTCTCGCATCGGGAACCCCTTCCAGGTGACTCCAACAATAGAATTGGCGGCTGGAACGAACGGTAACGGCGACAAACCTGGTGGCGCACAGCAGCTCGATGGCGGTGCATGGCCCTTCCACTACGCGACCTGCTTCGGCCTCCCTCTCATACGCAACACGACAGCTCACCTTCTCCTCTGGTTCGTGCGACGACAGCAGCAGCGTGGGTTCGACGGCGTCTGGTAGCTTCTTCTTCTCTCTCGCAGCGCAGCTTTCCTTCCATTCTTCCATTTCTTTCTTTTCTCCACGGGTATAACTGTGTGTGTTGTGTTGTATATTTGAGGAGAGGGAAATGGGGGTTTGGCGGCTGCAGGTGGTAAAAAGGGAAAGTGTGGCGGTGAATGGCGGTGGCTAGATTAGGTTAGGGTTAGTGAGTTCAATTTGGGAAATTTTGAGTAGTTTAGGTAATTTTAATAAAATTAGGGGTAATAGGGTAATTAAAAATCAATCTTAATTCAATAATAATATCTATAAAAGTTCTATTTAATTATCAACTTCAAATTTATTTTCAAATAAATACTCTAATTCAATTATTAGAGATAATGAAAATTAATTTTCTTTATAATTATAAAATAAAGTCAAAAATCTAATTATTCAACTTAAAGCATATAAAATCCTTATTATTATTATTCAATTATTAAAGCTTTAAACCATAAAAAAGAAATTACTTAATTTATATATAAAATCTCTTAAAAAAATCTTAATTAAATATAATAAATCATAAATAAATTTATTATTTAATTTTTAAAAATCCGGAGTCTTACATGAGTTATTACTGATACGACTCGGTGCACTTGCCGGTGTTTTGTGGTTTATAAAATTCGCATAAAATGACTGATGTATAGAAGTTTAAGATTGCTTCGAAATTTCTTGTTACCTTATATTGTATCTATTTGGCATTTTTACCATACTAGAAACTTATGGCTTGTGGGTTCTCTTTTTGTATATATCTCTTGTTTTTCATATGCGGGTCTTGGTGCTTCGCTGTGAGCTGGAGTTTGTCTGGAAGACGGCGAAGCTTATTTTTTATTCTGTTTTGCATTTTGATTAGATTTCTCTCCCTTTTATTTTGAAAAACTTATGATGTATGTATTTGTTTCTTTTGAAACTTGGCCTATAGAGGCTTTGATGTATTTTGGGAGAGTTAGGATCTATATCAACTACTTTTGTTACTATAACCTTAGCTGATCTAAACTTCGCAGGTTGTGTCTAATGGCTATTTTACTATATATATATATATATATATATATATATATATATATATATATATATATATATATATATATATTCTGTTGTTACTCTATTTTTTCTTTAAGCTTTACTTAACCTTGTCTCACAAACGCGTTATATCTTTTCGTTATATGTATATTTTCGATCACAATTTTCTTTTACTCTTTTTAAACTTCTAGTTTAATAGTTTCTTCTAATCTATATATATATTTATAACTCCACCTTGAGTCGTACCACCTTATTATCATTGACTTATGATTCGAGTATAAGAATTTAAATATTAGAGTGTTACACAGATATTTTTATCAAATCACTATCTTTACTTGCTTTTAATCACTTCAAGAGCAAACTCAAAGTCACATCTAAAGTGCCTTTGAGTTTGAGGAAAAATAACAAGGGTAAAACAATAACAGCATAATAACAATCTGTTACCAGTTAGTTACCTCACCAGAAATAGTATCAAGTTCTTCCTCATGCATATCACTGATGTATATATATATATATATATATATATATATATATGATTTTTTCCTAGTTAGTTACCTCACCAGAAATAGTATCAAGTTCTTCCTCATGCATATCACTGATGTATGTATATCTGATTTTTTCCTCTTAAATACACAATTGAATATTGATAATAAATCATATATTCATCTTCTGATTGCTCTCTTCTCTATTTATCTCTTTTTATACTTTTATTGTTCATCATCTTCTATCTTCAATATTTTGTATTCCAAGATTCTTTTAGTATTTTTTTATAAAACTAATTATGTATATAAAATTTTTAGTAAAAAAAGTATCATTGTTTCCTTTTCAATAAATGAGATTAATTTTATTTTATAATTAAAATTTCAAGAGTTGATCTAATAACACACACAAAAATAAAAAAAAAACACACTATATATATATATATACACTATAACATTTTCAGGTTGAGGCAACATTTAAAAAGTGTTGCCTAAAGGCTGACAAAAGGTTGCTTTTGATCTATGTCAACACTTTTGGACCTAAGGCAACGTTTTTGGACGGCATTGCATATGCAGCCATTGCCTTAGATCAAGGCAACACTTTTTTGTTTCAAAAGTAACGCTTTTGAGACCAACACTTGGTAAGTGTTGTCTTTGATTGAAAAACAACAACACTTCAAAGATGTGTTTGAGACAACACTTTTGCAATGTTGTCTTTTCTCATATTTTGACCACTACTAAAAAATGTTACCTATTTGCAATAAAATTCAACCCTTTTATGTGTTGCTTATAAGTTTGAGTTTGCAATACTTTAAAGTGTTGCCTATTAGTTTTGAATATGCAACCTTTTAAAGCATTGCCTTTTCTTTTGAATATGCAACTTATAGAAGTGTTGCCTTTTCTTTTGGATACACAACCTATACAAGTGTTGCTTTTTCTTTTGGATATGCAACCATACAAGTGTTGTCTAATATTCAAAATATTCAACTAATAAAAGAGTTGCCTTTTTGATAAAAATAAAAATTACTTTTGTAATAAAAATACAAAAAAATAAAATTTACAATAAATTTTTTTGTTCATACATGTGTAATTATTTTAATTAATAAATAAATTTGTGCACAATAGAAAAAAATTATAAAAGAGACAAAATAACTAATAATAAAATTCTAATTAAAATAGATATTAAAAAGTTCAATTAGTATTTCAAATACATGTTCATCAATAATTCTCAACAAAATAATAAAATTCTTGTCTAACAATAATTGTTATAACAAAATAGTAATTAATCTTTATCAAAAAGATGTCAATCTACTTGCATATTTTATATCCGTGCTTGACTTATCCATATACTAAATCTGCAAATAATACACAACAAAAAATAAGCAACTTATCATTAAAACTGAAAAATTATAATAAAAATTTCTTTATGATATTAAATACTATAGATATAAAAGCAATAAATAGGTCTAAAAAACTCCTTCTAATGTGGCCAAGGTATAGGACAATAGGATCCCGTTGAAACAAAAGAGATATATTCAGAGACACAATCAATGCAAAAAATGAAAGCTTAGTTAATGTCATGTGACTACAGTCTAAAATTTAATCAATTTATATATGTTCCTGACAATATATAAATGTCATGAAAGCAAATGAATAGATAGATTGAATGGGTATGAGTCTTCCCATGAAAGTTATTTCAGCGAGGGTTAAGATTTCGGGTGGAAGCTGCAAATTCAAATGCAAATGTAATTTCTTATTCTAGTGACAGTCATACCTGGTCATAACATTATTATCATATCATATGGGTCACAAAATATTCAGACCACACCAAGAAACCAAGTCTAAATACCTTTTACCAAAAACATTCTGTAGGACAGCCTAAAAAAGTCCAACAGATTAATGATGGGATTAATCTCTTACTAATTTACCACTACTACTGACAACTCTCTTGACAATTTCTGCCATTCCTGCGAATGAAACAGTAGTTACTAAAGTCTGTTGCAGTGACAACACGCATCACTCCCCAACATATCCACATTATTTCAGCAATGAGGAAAAAATTTTCTTCCTCACAGTAGCACAATGCTACAAAAATAAGTAATTAAAAAGGAAAAAGAAAAAAAGACGAGTGATTAAAAATAGCAAGAGTGTATTGCAGAAGCCACCATAAAGTAAGATGGCAGAAGACAGAGAAAGCAAAGGCAAAAAATGTTGATAGTCCATTCCCAATAAATGATAAATCACAAAAATTACTGCAAATTTTTTGGTTATCCCTGGTCATCATTTTGGATCACGAGTTGATAAGGAATGACGATCGTTGCCATTCGGACATTGCTTACTATTTATATCATGTGTTGATTTCTTGGCTCGTAATAAAGACATTGCTTTTATATTTTAATTTTTAATTAAACAATCAGTATTTTGTTACATAAAAAGTGCAAAAGAATAACATAAACATATAAAAGCAAATAAGTATAAGATAGAATTATCTTACGAGGTCATGCCGCAAGAATTTGCTATATATGCACAATTTGTACTTAGTGTTCACCAAAGATCCGTAAATATTTTTTTTCAATCTCCTTCAAGAAAAAAAAAACTAGAGATTAGTGTAAAAGAAATAAATAAAAAAACACACAATAAATTCTGATGACCTTTTGCATTTCTTAATTACAATTTAACTTGTTTTATATTTTGGAAAACAGTGAAGCTAATTGAAAAACAGTGAAGCTAATTGAAATTTTCTAGCTTAATGACACAAAATTTGAAATTCTAAATCTTAAATCAATATAAATATTATTGTTAAAATTTCTCAAAGTAAAAAAGCTAATTGAAACATGCCACCATGTTTGCACCGTAGAAATAGAATGTACGTGATTTAAATTTCTGTAAAAATAGAAATCGAAACAAAATTAACTTAATATATAATATGTACTAGTAACAAAATCATTTGAAATAGAAACAGAATTAATAAGGAACTTAATAGAAAATACTAGTATCCAGTACAATATCCTTGTACTACCTAATCGAAATAGCATATCTTTGAATTTCTATATATATAGTATTGAATACTGATTGATAAACCACAAATGCAATCATTCAACTCCATCAATTTATTAAGGAATTGATCCAGAAAAAAAGAATGAAAAAAAAATTATTAAGGAAGTTAATTATGCAAGATTGCAAGACAAAATAGGTTTTAGACATTTCATAGTTTTTCAAATAAAATAAAAAACCAAAAGTATTTATAATCATCCCATAGCATACTTCTGTGTCCAGCTGTATGCAGTAGCTTCATACTTAGCCCTATCAGTCTTGTACATGTGTGCAATTTCAGGGACAAGAGGATCATCAGGGTTGGGATCCGTCAACAATGAGCAAATTGACAAAAGAACCTGAAATAGAACAAGACTAAAAACTTTATGTTTTCCAACATTCAAAATAGGAGTAGCATAAATGAGGTATTTTCATTCACATAGGATTCCATTTAGAAAATTTAAAAAAGAACAGATCCACTTCTTATTAAGTATCTGTAGACCACATAGTGAATTATCAAGTTGGAACTAAAACTATAACTCAAGTCAGGATTAATGGATGTCTATTTTAAGTGCAGTATTACTTAATGAAAATTGTCTCCAAGTATGACAGGTACTAACATCTAGATGCATTAAGGAAATCAAATCAAAGGTAAGATGAAATGACAAAACATGTCTAAAGACCACACACAGGAACTATAATGTGTATTATTAAAGCCTACGCATATTTATAGAAAACACTTTGTATAACATACTTATAAAAAATAAAAGGAGTAAAAAGGAGGAGGATGAAGCAAGGCTAAATGAAAGTGTTATTCAACTGCATTCTCTCTGTATCTTGACCACATGGAGAGAAAGGGCATGGAAATGAAGATCCAGAATCATGCATGGATTAGATGGAGCTAGCGTGTACAAGGAATTTCATCATAAAACATATCCTGTTATTTCTTTTTTATTTTTTATTTTTTAACAACCCAAAGAGAATCAAAGAAGGTGGTGTAGGTACTAAAGGTGTATAAGGAGGATCATTAGAGTAAAACTAAATAAACACCAATTTAACTTTGTCGATCATTAGAACTTTTGTAGTTTTCTTTATATACATGTTTTTGGTTTTGTCAAATTCAATTTTATAAGAAGCTTTAAAGAATGTGTTGCGTAAATATTACATGAAAATTGAAGCAAATAAATTGGAGTAAAAAGATATTTGGATTGTATAATAATTATTCAATTTTTTTGTATTAAATTTTATTGATATGAAGCTCACACAAAGACAAAGCTGTAGTAGAAGGCAACACTTATTACAGAGTAGAAAACCAATTACTTGAAGCACAAGCGCACACCACACAAACATGCCCAAAAGAAAATGAAAATTCCCAACTAGTTTCGCATATAATACTTCCCCTATTTCGCAACCTCCCACCGGCACCGGAACTGCACCCATAGGCTCCCCACAGTACTCTCCAACAGCGCCATCACCTTCAGTTTCAACTCCATCACTGGCGTCTACTACGCCATCACCACCCTCACCGTCAGTTTTAATGTGATATAACACAGCACCCAAATGATGCATTTTACCCTCTAAAATGCATCTTGCAACACATTGTAAAGGAACTTAATCACAACGAAACTACTTATTTGTACTTGGAGAAAAACAAAAGATAGAAGAAAGAGTAACCAATGACTGAGACAATATAACAAACAGAAAGAGCATAAAGCTGAATAAGAAGCTTAGTTAGTTACTTAGTTACCTTAGAGAGTGAAGAATATCTTTGGTTAGTGTAACCACAGGCTCAATGTCCCTCAAAATCTCCTCTTCCTTCTCCTTCCATAGGTGGTACGGGTTTGTGGTCGGTGTGGCGGCAGTGCACCACGCTCGATGCTGAAACGGCGCAAGAGTGAAGTGAAGGTGTCGATGAAGCAGAAACTAGCGAAGAAGATTAAATGGAGAAGAACTTATCATAACTAAAATTTTTCAGAATAATTGCTATTCTCAAAGAAAATCTGAGGTAAAATCATGAGTACCTGTAGAACAATGATCAGCGGTGATGAAACCTAGCAGAAGAGCGCTGGCAAATTAGAAGAGATCATAGATGAACGGCAAGCAAAACCTAGAGAAGCTCGAAACAGCAACATTATTACCAAAAACCCTATAATAGCAACGTCAACATTATTAAAATTAGGATTCAAAATGAAAAAGAAAAAGGAATAGGCAGAATCATAGGTACCTGCGGTGATGAACAAGCGAGCAGAAATGATCAAGCTCGAACTGCTAATGGAGACGATCAAAGGTCAAACGCGAACAAAGTGGATTGAATCTCGAATGTGAGCAGAGAGGATTGAATCTCGAATTGCGAGCAGAGAGAATCAAAAGGCTCAAACGCGTGTCAAGACCTCCATGGTCATCCTCGAAGAGAAGAAGAAGATGATGAAGATGATTTAGCACACGTCAATGTCTGAGGAAGATGAAGATGGGGATGAATTAGCAGAGAAGAACACACGTCAGTGTCTCCTCTATTGCCATCATCGAAGAGAGGAAGATGAAGATGATTTTGTGCTTGTAATTTAAAAAATTAGGGTTGGGGTTTTGTTTCAGGATTTCTTTCAGTAAAAGGAGAAGATGATGAATGGAAGGCCTGTGGAGGAAAAGGGTTTTATTTTTCTTTTTTTTAGTTAAAGTGGGAAAAAATAATTTTCGTTAAATATTTGGTGAGAAGATTATAATTTAAAAAAAAATATTAATTTATTTTAGGTAACATTTATAAGTTGATGTTTATTAAAAATTTTAAAGCAACTTTTATAAAATGTAATATATGAATACAATAAATGTTGTCTATTTAATTTATTAAAGCAATATTTTTATTATGTTCTTTAATTAACTAAAAAGAACATTTATAACATGCTGATTTAAAAATTTGCAATAGTCTTATTTTTTTGCAATAAATATTAAGAGTTGCTTTTTATTATTTTAGACAACACTTTTTAAGTATTGTTTAGAATATATGTTGCCATATATCTGAATGATTGTAGTGTATATATATATATATTTTGGTCCCTCACGTTGAGGGTCAGAATCGAAATCGTCCCTCGTGTATATTTTGATTTAAAATCATCCTTAACGTGTTTTTTTTGTATTAAAATCGTCCTTTTTTAAAAAAAAATTAATTTTATTCCTAAAATACCCCTACTTTAATAATAAAAAAATTAAAAAATTTATTAACAAAAAAAGAAAAGAACACGTTTTGGGGAAAAGGGGAGAGGAAACGCGTTTTTGGGGGTGGGGGGCCGAAAGGAAATGCGAAGGGGGGAGGGGAGGGAGAGGGGGAAGGGGAAGGGGGGGAGGGGACGGCGCCGGCGAAATTTGGAACTGCCGTCGCCGTCGCCGGAAGAAAGAAGAAAGGAGAGGGGTTGTGACGGGGAGCAGAAAAGAGGGGAAAGAGAGAGGGAGCGCCGGTGGAAGGGAGGACCGCTCATGCATGCTTCTGTCGCCGTGGAGTGCGTCGCCGGGAAGAGGAGCACGACGCGAGGAGGGCGGCGCGTGAAGGAGAGAGAGAGGGATCCGAGGCTGAGCTGGTCCGCGCATGTTCCGTCGCAGGTCCGTGGGTGATGGGTGGCCGAGGAGAGAGAGGGATCCGAGGGTGGAGTGCGTCGCCGGTGGTCGGACGCTCCATCACCGCCGCTGGGATGGGTGGCCAAGCACCGGTAGTTTTGCATCTGCTTTTTCTGTTTCTTCTTCTGCTGCATCTGCTTCTGCAACTTTGGCTTCTGCATTAACATCTTCTTCTTCTGTATCTGCTTCTGCTTGAGTTTCTGTTTCTGATTCTATGACTGCCTCTGTTTCTGCATTTGTGACTGTTTCTTTTATTTGTTATTTTTTGATTTGGTAGTTGAATTTGTTGAATTTGGGAAATTTGTGTTAATTTGTTGAATTTCTGATTTTTAGATTTTTGGATTTGTTGAATTTGTGTTGATTTTATTGATGTTGTTTTTCTTGGTGGTGGAGGTAAAGGTGCTGGTGGTGGTGGTGGGAGTAAAGGTGCTGGTGGTGATGGAGGTAAAGGTGCTGATGGTAGTGGAGGGCATTTTTATCCAAAAAAATTTAAAACGACGATTTTAATACAAAAAAACACGTTAAGGATGATTTTAAATCAAAATATACACGAGGAACGATTTCGATTCTGACCCTCAACGTGAGGGACCAAAATCGTACTTATCCATATATATATATCAACGATTTACCACAAAAGATGGCAATCATGTGGCTTAAAAGACATTGAACAAAAAAGCACCAAAAACATATAGATTTCGGATCAATGTATTCCACATTCCATAATCATCAAAAGAAGAAACATAGCTTGACAAAAGAGAAAAAGTAGAGTTATAAAAAAATTGAAGAAACAAATCAACTAAAGATATATGAAAACATGACCAGCAATGACTGATCTATTATTGATGTTAGTATATGACCTAAGGTGGAAAAAATAATTAAACATTTTAAGAAGCTCTTAGTTTTAGTGCGATAAGAGAAGAGGGTGCGGGGTTGTTGGTTTGAGCCATTAGTATAAGCTTTTAATTTAACAAAAGGGGGAAAAACAACATCCCAGATTTTGAGGCAAAATCATCACGTGAGGATGAGAATCCAAAATATTTTCTATTCATTTTGTCTGTCACCCCCCAACTAAACCCTTTTTAATAAGAGGTTTAATAAACGTAATCAAATTGAATGTAGTTGGTGGTCATAATTTTATTAATTAATTAAAGATATGGGTTCCCAATAGATATGTAGATACGCATATAGATAAATCAGAAACCAAGCAAAGGAGGTCATATAAAAGCCATAAAAATAAAACAAAATGAAAACATAATATGATGAGTTTAATTTTAATAGGGTAATAGTGTAAAATATTTTATGTTATTATCCAATCATATTTATTTTTTAATAATAATTTATATAATTAATATAAAAAATTATTTTTATTTACATAAATATAGCATAATTAAATACACTTATAAAATTAATTTATATAAATATAAAAAAACTAATTTATATTAATAATGAATCAAAATTAACTTCACAATTTCACATAATATTTAATAACAAAAGGAGCCAAAAAGAAAAAGAAGAAAAGAGAGGTAAACGGCGCTGCTTGGTGGGAGTATGCGGCCCCTATTTTAAGGGTCGTGAGATTGGGAAGCTCCCAATCGGAATCTATGCACATTTTTGGTTCTATTATTATTTCTAATAAAAAACCCCACTACTACTACTAACCCCAACTAACACTATGCCCCAACAATCCTCAATTTTAAAAGTGGAGAGTATCAAAACAGGCTAGGCTTAAAGCCGTATTCTCTGTTACTTGATTTGATCAGCACATTAATTATGATTAATGTATCATCTTGCTTATTTTTTTTAACAATCTTATAATACGTACAAGTCTTTTTGGTAAATAAATCTAAATAAGTTAACTTTAATTCAACAAAATTCACTTACATAACGCACATAAAATTACGCTGTTTTTCCTTCAATATTTGTATCCCGTGTACCTCCTCATCCTTCTTCTCATTCTTTTTTGCGTTCCTCCTCTTTTTTCGTTGCGTTCCTTCTTCTTTTTCGTGTGATTCATCCTCTTCGTCGTTCTTTTTATTGCTGCTATTGTTGCTGCATTTTTTTCTCCTCCTCTTTTTATTGATTTTGTAACATTATATATTTTTTTCTTCTTTGTTTAATTTTGTCGTCCCAAAAAGTATTTTGCAAAAATCAAGTAAGAAGATGAAGAAGAAGAAGTAGCAGAAGATAAGGAAGGAGAAGAAGAAGAGTTTTGAATTAAATAGAACTTATCAATACAAATAAACAAAAAAAATATCTTAGTTTTATACTGAAATTTGTTACAAATACACAAAAATATTTTCTTTAATGCTGTATTTTTTCTTTTTTTTTCCTTATTTCTTTCTTTCTTTTAGTTGAATGAATGTGGGTTCATCCTCTTCCAAGTAATTTTACAGCATTATGTGTTTCTTCTTCTTTGTTTGATTTTTTTGTTTTGTTTTTATTCTTGTTAAGAAAGTAAAACAAAAAGAAACTTGAGAAGGTAAAACAAGAAGAAAAAGATGAATAAGAAAAAAAGAAGAAGATCATGATGATGACGATGATGATGAAAAAGAAGAAGAAGAAGCAGCAGAAAAGATGAGGAGGAAAAAGAGAAAGAGTTTTGAATTATGCAGAACTTATTAGTATAAATACATCGAAAATTCTTAACAATACACATAAATGCCGTAGTTAAACACCGAAATTTGCTGCAAATACACAAAAATATTTTCTTTAATGCTACATTTTTTTTCTTCTTCTTCTTTTCCTATCTTTTTCTTTCTTTTAGTTGAATGAATGTAGGTTCATCCTCTTCTAACTAATTTTGTAGCATTATATGTTTCTTCTTCTTTATTTATTTTTTTATTTTTATTCTTGTTAAAAAGTAATACAAGAAGAAACTTGAGAAGGTAAAATAAGAATAAAAAGATAATAAGAAAAGAAAAAGATGATGATGATGATGATGATAAAAAAGAAGAAGAAGTAGTAGAAGATAATGTGGAGGAAGAGTTTTGAATTATGCAGAACTTATCAGTACAAATAACCGAAAATGTTTAACAATACACATAAATGTTTTAGTTTTACACCGAAATTTGTTACAAATACACAACAACATTTTTTTAATATTGCATTTTTTCCTTATTTATTTCTTTCTTTTAGTTGAATGAATCCAGGTTCATCCTCTTTCAAGTAATTTTGCAGCATTATGTGTTTTTTCCTCTTCTTTGTTTGATTTTTTATTTTTATTCTTTTTTAAGAGAGTAAAATAGGAAGAAAATTGAGAAGGTAAAACAAGAAGAAAATAACGAATGAGAAAAAAAAAGAAGATGATGAGATGATGATGAAAAAAAAGAAGAAACAGTAGAAGATGAGGAGAAGGAAGAGGAAGAGTTTTGAATTATGTAGAACTTATCAGTACAAATATACCAAAAATTCTTAACATTACACAAAATTATCATAGTTTTACACTAAAATTTGCTGCAAATACACAAAAGTATTTTCTTTAATGCTGCATTTTTTTTCTTCTTCTTCTTTTTTTATTTCTTTCTTTCTTTTTTTTGAATGAATGTAGGTTCATCCTCTTCAAAGTAATTTTGTAGCATTATATATTTTTTCTTCTTCTTTATTTGATTTTATTGTTTTTATTTTTGTAAAGAGAGTAAAACAAGAAGAAACTTGAAAAGGTAAAACAAGAAGAAAAAGATAATAAGAAAAGAAAAAGATGACGATGATGATGATAATGAAAAAGAAGAAGAAATAGCAGAAGATGAGCAGGGGGGAGGAGGAAGAGGAAGAGTTTTGAATTATGCAGAAGTTATCAGTACAAATAACCGAAAATGTTTAACAATACAAATAAATATTTTAGTTTTACACCAAAATTTGCTACAATACACAATAATATTTTTTTTAATGCTGCATTTTTTCTTTTTTTTTTCCTTATTTATTTATTTATTTTAGTTGAAAAAATGTAGGTTCATCCTCTTCCAAATAATTTTGTAGCATTATGTGTTTCTTCTTCTTCTTTGTTTGGTTTTTTTTTTATTCTTTTTTAAGAGAGTAAAATAAGAAGAAACGTGAGAAGGTAAAACAAGAAGGAAATAATGAATGGAAAAAAAGAAGAAGAAGAAGAAGATGATGATGATGATGATGATGATGATGATAAAAAAAGAAGAAGAAGCAGTAGAAGATGAGGAGGAGGAAGAGGAAGAGTTTTGAATTATGCAGAACTTATCAGTATAAATATACCGAAAACTCTTAAATATACACAAAAATATCATAGTTTTACACCAAACTTTGCTGCAGATACACAAAAATATTTTCTTTGATGCTACATTTTTTTTCTTCTTCTTCTTTTTTTCTTATTTCTTTCTTTCTTTTATTTGAATGATTGTAAGTTCATCACCTTCCAAGTAATTTTATAGCATTATGTGTTTCTTCTTCTTCTTTGTTTTTTTTTTGTTTTTATTCTTCTTAAGAGAGTAAAACAAGAAGAAACTTGAGAAGGTAAAACAAGAAAAAAATTATTAAGAAGAAAAAAAGATGATGATGATGATAATGATAAAAAAGAAGAAGAAAAAGTAGGAGAAGATGAGGAAGAAGAAGAGGAAGAGTGTTTTGAATTATTCATAACTTATCAGTACAAATATATCGAAAATTCTTAACGATATACATACATATTTTAGTTTTACACTAAACTTTGCTACAAATACAAAAAAATATTTTCTTTAATGTTGCATTATTTTCTTCTTTTTTATTTCTTTCTTTTTTTTAGTTGAATGAATGTAGGTTCATCCTCTACTATGTAATTTTGCATCATTATGTATTTTTTTCTTCTTCTTTGTTTGATTTTTTTGTTTCTATTCTTGTAAAGAGAGTAAAACAAGAAGATATTTGAGAAAGTAGAATAAGAAGGAAAAGATGAATAAGAAAAAAAAAGAAAAAATGATAATGATGATGAAAAAAAAGAAGCAGCAGAAGATGAGGAAGAGGAAGAATTTTTAATTATGCAGAATTTATCAGTATAAAATATATCAAAAATTATTAACAATACATAAAAATGTCTTAGTTTTACACCGAAATTTGCTGCGAAAATATTTTCTTTAATGTTGCCTTTTTTTTCTTCTTCTTTTTCTGAGATCTTTCTTTCTCTTAGTTGAATGAATGTAGTTCATCCTCCTCTAAGTATTTTTGTAATATTATATGTTTATTCTTCTTCTTTATTTGATTTTTTTTATTCTTGTTAAGAGAGTAAAATAAGAAGAAAATAATGAATAAAAAAAAGATGATGATGATGATGATGAAAAAGAAGAGGCAGAAAAAGATGACGAGGAGGAAGAGGAAGAGTTTTGAATTATGCAGAACTTATCAGTACAAATACACCGAAAAGTCTTAACAATAGACATAAATGTGTTTGTTTTGAACCGAAATTTTCTATAAATACACAAAAATATTTTCTTTAATATTGTATTTTTTTCTTTTTTTTTCCTTATTTTTTTCTTTCTTTTAGTTGAATAAATGTAGGTTCGTCATCTTCCAAGTAATTTCGCAGCATTATGTTTTTCTTTTTCTTCTTTGTTTGATTTTTTTGGTTTTTATTCTTAACAAGAGAGTAAAACAAGAAGAAACTTGAGAAGGTAAAACAAGAAGGAAAAGATGAATATGACGAAAAAAAAAAAAAGAAAAAGAAGCAGCAGAAGATGAGAAGGAGGAAGAGAAAGAGTTTTGAATTATGCAAAACTTATTGGTACAAATATACTGAAAATTCTTAACAATACACAAAAATGTCATAGTTTTACATCAAAATTTCTGTAAATACACAAAAATATTTTCTTTAATGCTGCATTTTTCTTCTTCTTCTTTTTCTTATTTCTTTCTTTCTTTTAGTTGAATAATTCTAGGTTCATTGTAACACCCTTATCACACAGTGCTTTACGCCTAGTACGTAAAATAGAGGTGGCGAGGCGCTACGACTTCTAAAAATAAAATACATATGTAGATATATTGAAAAAGGGAGTTATCTAGGAGCATTAAAGAAAAAATTGAAACGAAAAACAAACAAAAAAACGCATCACTCACGATAAGATAAACGTATAAAGGAAGATAAGATCGAGCGAAAAAGATTATGTATTTAAAAGATCAGAGTTCCAAAGATACAAATAACAAGCTTTAGACTCGGCCTGTGAAGTAAAGGCCGACCAGAGTATACATATACATATATAAATAATCCCAAGAGCAACCCAAAACATATGACAAAGCACCTGTTTCTCCAAGTTAGCCTCTAAGAGGGACAAAACATAATATATACAAGGTGGAGAGTCTATATACATATATACACTTAAACAAAATACAAACACCGAGTTCTACGACAGTTCTTCGCTTCCAAGAGTCTCTAGAATGCTTAGTTCGGTGCTGCGCATCCTGCATCTAAAAACAATAATATATGTATGGAATGAGAACTGAGGGGTCTTAGTATTGTAAAGGTGCCCACGTACATAATGTATAAGGTCCCGGAAAAGCCAGAGGCAATCCTAAAACTCCGACACTCAGATTTAAAATTTAGAATAATAAGCTAAACCAGAAATCAGGTAAACTATCTAAGGTACTCAGGTTCTAATCCAAATATAACCTAACACTTCAACCTGACTCTCCTCCAACCCTTCGAATCACCGGTAGAACAACCCTCATGACACCTCCATCACACGAGGGATCTATCAGTTGCATAGACATACAATGTAGACAAAGAAAACATAGATAGAGTGCAGATACAAGAGATAGAAAAATAGAAATTAGACATAGTTAATCACATAGGCAATCCCAAGTAATACAAACTCAAACAAAACAAACAAATGCATATGACGTATGTTTGCCCTATAGCCAATGAGTCTCATCTGTCGGTTATAAAGCCAAACCCGACATGTCTGGTAGCTAACCCTAGATAGAACACCAAACACGGAGCAAGTGGGACAACGCCGCAACCCTTGCGTCTTACCCGCAAACCCGAAGAAGGGACAACCTCACCACTGCTTCTTACCCATGTGGTGTTACAGTTCTCAACCTAGAGCAAGCGGCGATAGAACTCAACCTTTGCATCTTACGCAGAGTCTCAAACTCTTATCCAAAGCAAGTGGATAACACCACTGCATCTTACCTGGAGTCTCGGCTCTTACCTAGAGCAAGTGGACAATACCACCGCCTCTTACCCGGTCATATATATCTCATAATCATTCAATTTATTCAAATATCGTACTTCAATATCAATCCTTATCATCCTTCATTCAAATTCAATCTTCATCAATCCATCTCTCACTCAATTATCATTTCAACTCTTTCATATTCATTCAAAATTCATAATTATCTTAGTTTTCATCATTCTTCTTCCTCATCCCTTACCCAGAGCAGTGGACAATGTCACTGTCTCTCACCCGGGGGTAACATATATCTCATCTAAGTACAAATCATCATTACTTCTATCATCCTCATCAATCTCCTCTCATTCAACGTCATCAGTGCCTCATTAATTCAGTTACACTTCATAAAATCCTTCCAAATATCTCCTCAATTTATTTAACAGACTCATCCTTATTCTAAGGCTTAAAGGCTCACTAACGAACTTTAAACAAGTATAAAGGAGGTTTAGAAAGCTAGAGAATTGGTTTAGTATGCAAAAATCCAACTTTTAACCAAAATAGGGGTCTTGCGTATGCGAGTTTATGCACGTGTACGTGAGATGGCAAGACAGAAGGAAATTCTGGCGTAGCATGTGTTGCCCGCGTATGCGAGCGTTCGATTTAACAGGTCCGGGTATGCAGGACCATGTCCGCATATACGAGATATCAGTGTTGTGAGTAAATCTCACGTCACGTGTGTATGCTCGTGTACACGACTCTTCCTTTTTCCTAAAAAAGCTGCTAAGTTGCAGAATTTCCAAAATTTGACACCAAACTTCAAATGTGCATAAATCTTTTGTTTAAAATTATTTTTCATCTGTTCTTTAATTAACATAAACTTTACGCACCCAATTTTCATTTGAAACAAGTTTGACAAAATTTGGGGGTCCAAAAGCCAAGTTATAGCCCGCCAAACTTGATCAAAAATAAAGTTTTACCAAACGCCCCCTCCAAAACCTCTTTTCTTTCCGAATTCTCAATTTCGAAACAAAGTTTTATAATAAACACAACACCAAAACTCCCCAAACATACACATATACCTTGCAACTACCTCACCTTACATCAGTACCCAATTTTCTTTCCTTAAACATTCTACAATTCCATATACACACATTCAACAATTTCCTCACCCAATTAAACAATTAACTATATTTCTTACACATCAATCTATCATCTTTACAACCATCATCAAACAACACATTTCTATACTAATCTCTACATTTTTATCACGGTTACTAAACATTAACAAGTTCTCATAATCCAACTTATCCTACGGTCAACTAACTTAAGTTTTCACGTAACATTATACGTTATCTACGAGAAACTAAAATCATACCTTGTCTGATTTCTCCCTAGACAAAAAACCTCAAATTGCCTCTCCTTCACAAGCTCCAAGTTAAATTTCCAATTCCGCAGGCCCAAACACCCGAGGTCATTGCAAACCGCCAAATTGAACTTCAATTCAACAAGATTAGAATCTACTTCACACAACATCATTATAATCATCATATGGCTCACTAATCCAATGATTAAATAGGGTTAACAAGTTCTTACTTTACCCACGAGTCAAATGGGCAAAACCCATTGATTATCCGCCGCTAGAGTTCATCTAAACCATAAAAAATCATTCAATTTCTCAATATCAAAACCTAAGATTTTTAAAATTGAATAGAGGAAGGCTGGATAAGAAAATGTCACTTTCTAACCAAATTTTTTAGTTGGTTCTGTAGAGAATTCCGAGACAAACGCGTGGTGATAAACCCATATTTTATGATATATTTTGTGCTTAATTTGAGTGATTTATTCAATTCTTCACCCACTTATTCATATTAATTGCATGGTTTTACTTTCCCTTCCTTATTATGTGATGTATGTGAAAAACATGTTTCCTATGCTTTAATATTAATTATTTTTTTATTACCTTTATTTCCATTCGATGCCGTGATTAGTGTGTTGAGTAGTTTTAGATCTTCTAAGGTAGGAATGACTTAAAGGATGGAAAGGAAACATACAAAAACGAAAGGAAAGCACAAAACGGAGCTTCTGAAGAAACTGGCATCCACGCGATCGCATGGACGAAGCGATCGCGCGCCAAGCGTGAATTAGCAGTGACGCGGCCGCATGACTGACGCGACCACGCGCCTTAAGCAGAACGCACATGACGCGGTCGCATGACTGACGCGACCGCGTGGCAAAGAAATGCTCCGAATGACGCGACCGCATGACCCACGCGGACGCGTGACAGAGGCCACGCACCAAAAATTGCAGAAAACACTCATAGCGAATTCTGAAGCCCTTTTTGGCCCAAATCCAAGTCTGGAAGGCATAGACCAGAGGTTACAAAGTGGGGGAACGCATCCATTCAGAGGGAGCTCGCCAATTTTCACTTTCCATGATTTAGATTTAGTTTGAGAGAGGTTCTCTCCTCTCTCTCTTAGGATTAGGATTAGGATTTAGGACTTCTCTTAGTTTGTAAGAGTGACTCTCGATCCAGGTTTAACATTTACTTCAATGCTTTTATTCGTACCTATAAATGTTGCCAACTTGACTTATGAAACCTTTCCATGTTATGATTTGAATTAATGATTATTTGAGGTATTTCAGTTATTGATTGCTTTCTCCTTAATTTGTGTTACCATTGCTTTCTATCTAAGGATATTTTTATTCCAACAATTTTACTTTTTCCCTTTTGGTCTTGGTTAAGAAATCAGTAACTCAACATTATTAAACTCAGCATAATTGATAATCGTTATCTTGCTAATTGAACTGAACTTCAATAATCCCAACTTTTTCTTAGGAAATAAATAGGATTCGAAGGTCAAACTAATTAGTCCCTTGACTTTCCTTTACTTTAGTAAAGGTTAACTAAGTGGAATTTAGATTCAACTTTCATTATTGTTGAGAGAGATAACTAAGTTGGACTTCCAATTCTCTTATCTTGCTAGAAGTTTACTTTAGAGTATTTATTTACTTTAAGTGCCATCTACTTCACTTGTCATTTAAATCACTTGCCTCTCACCTTCTAAACCCCGATTATAACCTTTATAGCTAATAATAAGAACATACTTCCTTGCAGTTCCTTGAGAAGATGACCCGAGGTTTAAATACTCGGTTATCAATTTTAAGGGGTTTGTTACTTGTGACAACCACAACTTTTGTAAGAAAGGTTGATTGCTTGGTTTAGTAACTATACTTACAACGAGAGTTTCTATAACCTCTAAACCATCAATCCTCAGTAATGTGCATCAAGAGGATCAAGGTCAGACCAATCAAGGAAATAGAAGTTACAGCAAGAATGTGCATCAAGGTCAGACTAATCAAGGATGGATGGAGCCAAGAGGATCTAATCAACCCTTCAGGCAGCAACACCCTCCGAGATATCCTGGACAAAGACCATTCTACAGTGCATACCCAGTTGAAGGATATGGTGGACAACCTTGTAACTACCAACAAGCCCCACCCCGTGCATATAAACCATCCTTTCAACATAACCTCGAACCACCACACTCACGAGCTTCTCTTCACCATTCGCCACCATATGATCCTTTTTAACCCAGTACCAATCCAATCACTCCCAATCACCACCACTTTCCTATGTATCATGCCCAAGTCCGGCAACCCGAGAAGCAGAGGTTCGCCTAAAGGAAACAATAAATAAATTTCAAACAACCATTTGACAACTGGAGCAAGTAGTAATTCAATGGGTTTCTAGACGCTCAAATACACAAGGATCAGCCATAGCCCCATGTGAACAGTCTAACGAAGAGCGTAGCATGAAGGAAATACCAGAAACTCCAGTGGATAAGACAGAGAACAAATTCGTACTAGAACAAGTAGAAGAAGCTGTCATTGTTCAAGAAGAAGAGTTGGTTGAAGATCTAGGAGATGCTGAACCTCCATGGGAATCCAGAACTGAGGAGAACTCTGTCAAGGACGCTACAGTTGATGCTAAGGAGGATATTGTACAATCTCCAAGGCAAGTTGTTTATGAAGAATCAGACGGAATAACCCAGGACACAAATTCCCTTAATGATGATAGTCACAAGTCAAATTCTCTTAGTAATGAACTTGCATCCGCAAGTGAATTCTCTGAGATCGAAGAATCTTCCCCAAGTGAATATGAAGATGATGCGGAGGTAGATTTCTCTCAACCTCCAATCTATGACTCAAGTGATGAGGAAGACATAGATGACTTTGACCAGGGTGATACTACATTTGAAGACTCTTACAAGAAAGTGGAGAAATTCACAGAAGAACCCAAGGGAGTAGAACTTGCAGAACCACCAGAAACACCTATCCCAAGGCCATTACCACCTAATACAAGCTTCAAGTGGGTACAATCCTTAACCTATAACTTTACTTATTCACTTGAATATGGTTTGCTTGAAACAGATGGCCAGCTTAGAGCTCTTTGCGGCTTTAAGAGTAAGAGGAAAATGGCTCGTACTCAGAGTTAGTGCACAAAGTTCAATAAGGTTCCACGCTTCACCTCGAAGTACATGGATTGGTATCATGCTCAATTGCATGGATCACGGAGAACGTTTGGTCACCATGGTGAGATTCTACTTTTTAAACCGCCCGGATGGAAACATATAGATCAAGATGGAGGCGGATTTAATAGCAAAGCTTAGGATCGTGGAATCTATTCTGACATTTGTCACCCCGGGAGCCTGAAAATTTGTCTGAAGCTACTCAGAAGCTTTATATGCCTAGTTTGGGACCCAGAGGCTATTGGCATTCCAAGCACTGGTGGAAATTTCTGGATGAATTTAAACACAAGCCACCATAACAGGAAGCCCTTCCAATGTCCAACTTAAGGACTTTAACTAAAAGTGCTAGGTGGGAGACAACCCACCATGGTATGATCGTTCCTTTTGCAATTTTAATTTTATTTCGTTTTGTTTGTTTTTGAATTTTATTTTTATTTTATTTAAACCTGGAATCATGTATAGCATTCACATTAAGCATTGCATCCTGCATTCAGTTAAAAAAAAAGGATGCATGACGCGATCGCAATGCCTTAGAGATCGGCGTAAAAAATCCAACGTCCAGAGAGTTAGGCTGGAATCGTGCGGCCCTTGTGCGTTTTGCACAAATTGGCCCACACGATCGCATGCCCCATGCGATCGCGTCACTTGCACAAAACCAATCCCACGCGACCGCGTGAGCGACGCGATCGCGTCGCATGGATTGCACAACACCTTAGGACGAGACAAAGAGTTGTGCTGAAACGATGCTGGAGTCGTGCGTTTAGCACAATGTCTAGCGACGCGATCGCGCGACCCACGTGATCGCGTCATCCCCTCTTCCACCCCTTACATGCGATCGCTCGACCCACGCGATCGCGTCACCCCCATTTTCACCCCCACCACGCGACCGCGTCCCCCACGCGATCGCGTGGATTTGAAAATATAAGCCCCCCAGCCATGCGAACCCTATTAGTCGCACAGCCCCCCCAACCCTCTTCTCCCTCTCTTCCTCCTCTTCTCTCAACCACCACCCAGCCACCATTGCCGCCGCCCCGACCACCACCCAGTCGCCGCCGCCGCCTAGACGCCACCGCCACCGACCCCCTTCCTCCCTCCCCTTCTTTCTTTCTCCTTCTTCCTCTTTCTCCCTCCTTCTCCGCCACTGCCCTCCGCCACTGCCCACCTCACACCGCCGCACCCAACCCAGCCGCGCCCCCTCCGCCACCCACAAGCAACCCCCTCCCTTCCTCTATCAATTACCCTAAACCCTATCCCCATTACCCCCTTCTCCACTGCCCCCCTCAGCCGCCACCGCACCGCCATACCCCTCCACCGCGCTGGACGCCGCCGTAGCCACCTCCCAACCGCTTTCTTATCCCGTTCTACTCCTCACGCCTACTAGGTTCCCATGAACACCGCCTTTCTGTCCTTCGCAGTTATTTTTCAATTTTCTTTCTGTTTTTGTTCATAATTAGGATAGATAGATATGCATGCTGTAGTGGATTTTTAGGTTGTTAGGTAGCTTAGACTGTGGTTAGTGGATCTAGGTCTGTTTACTTGCACTGTTCATGCTTCTGTTTTATCAAACCTGCAATTCTACTGTTCCTGTGACCTTGTTCATATGCCATGATTTCCTGCATTTGCTGCTTGTTACTCTAAATTTTCATGTTTCTATTATTTATAGATAACTGCAACAAGTTTTTAATTCATATGAACTGCCTTGTTTGCTGTTTATTTTCCGGAACAATCCAATTTTAGCCAGAATGCTGCCCAATTTTTTTGTGAATTATTTTCATTCATATTTTGGTTTGGCAATCTAAACTCTGTTGTCCTCTGCCTTACCCAAACCACTTCATGAATGCTATGGCAGACTTTCTTATCCTCTTCGATTTCCTGGTTTATAAACTGCATCTGTGATATTCTGATTCCAATTCTTGCTTTCTTTATATCTCTTTGAATCAACATCACCCTGTTTTCCTTGTTAGGTTTTGAGTTATTTTTTGTCATAATTGTGACTCCTTGTTATATGGAATATTTTTTCAATGCCACTTACCTTAACCCACATTTTACTGACTCACTAATTTTAATTTAATAAATTCTTTTTCAAATTCTAACCATACTAACCTTTTCAAAATCTCTTTTCTGATTTTTTTTTACTTTCCTCTAACTTTCTAACCATGGCATAATGACAATTTTTCTATTTAACTTGAATTCTGCTACATTTTGGATCACCAATTCTTCCTTTCCAAATTTTAACCTACTAAACAATCCTTAATGCACATTTACTTGACTTATTTATCTCATTCTAATTCTCCTTTTCCGCTTTGAGTTTTCTTTGTTTAAATTGCCTATTTGCTTTCCTATTTTTATCCATCTCCTGGTTTCCCATTTTTCAGGATGTCTGCCTCACAGAGGAAAGGAAAAGGCAAGGCTACTGGCAAGCGCAAGAGAGGAGATTCCTCCCAGTCCATCATCGCCCTCATGCATGATTCTTCATGGCGGGAGAAGAACTTTACACAGCAGGAAAAAGCTAACCAACTGCTCCCTGCAACTGATCCAATAAAATTTGTAAACCGGTACTGTGAGCTGAAGTACCCAGCTTTTGCAAACTCCAGGAATCTATAGCTGGAGAGAACTCTGAAAATTCCAGAAGCACTCCAGCAGTACACCACTGAGCAAATCAAGCAAAGGGGCTGGTTCTTTCTGGAGAGAACACTGACAGAGGTCAACGCATCTTGGGTCCAGAAATTCTACTGCAACTACTACCTCACCACCTTAGATGCCGTACACCTGAGAGGAAAACAAATTCTGGTCACTGAGGAGGCCATCGAGGACATTCTCCAGCTCCTAGCCAAGTCCGATCAGCCTGATGGTTATTCAATGGCTGAGGAGGACATGCGCCTGATGCAGTTTGATTAGGATGCTGTAAAGGCACAGATAGCTCTCGACCCGACTGTTCCTTGGGAGATGGGTTAGGACACCACCATGCCTAGAGGGATCAAGAGGGCGTACTTAAATGATGAGGCTCGGTTATGGCACCAGATCTTGAGCAATTATGTCATGCCGAGTTCTCATGAGACGGAGATCCCAGCTGCTATGATCACCCTCCTATGGTGTATGGTGGAGGGTAAGGACCTTTATCTACCACGCTTTATCTGGCATTATATGGCCAGGGTCCACGTCCGAGGCACCCTCCCTTTTCCGTACCTGGTTACACAGCTAGGCCGTCGAGCTGACGTGCCATGGGAGGATGCCGATGAGAGACCACCAGCGGCGGACTGTAGGAAGATCATTCCTCACAGTAGGAACTTCCTAGCCTTGGGCTACAGACTACCACCCTTCACTGCTACTGATGAGACAGCCCCACCGTCTGCTGGACCCTCTTCATCCACAGCTGCCACTGCTGCCGCTGCTACAACCACTGCACCTCCACCTGCCTCTGAGCCCGTATACCGCCTCGTGCACTGCCTATTCCGACAGCTTGATCAGATGAAGCGCCGTAACCGACGCCGGTATGAGAGATTGGAGCGTCGCAGCCAACGACGCTATTCGCATCTGAAGCTGATGATCCGACAGGGTGGTGACATCCCCTCTGAGCCCGACACACCATCTGAGCCATCAGAGGAGGAGGAGGATGAGCACGAGGAGGAGACTCATTTCCAGGAGGAGACCCATCAGCAGGCAGCCACAGAGCAGGCCGCCCCGCATCAGGAGGTTACGCATCAGATTGAGGCTGCAGATCTGGAGATCCCGATCCAGTCAGCACCGCCTCTACAGTAGCCAGACCCTCAGCCCACCACCACCACAGAGCCTCTAGCTACCATCCCTACCAGTTATGACACCCCTTCACACCGGCCTGACTGAGCATAAGGGACGATGCTTTATTTTAAGTGTGGGGAGGTCGCCATCTCTGGCGTTTTATTTTGGTGAACCACTACATCTCTTTTTTCTTTTATTTTGGATATTTTTCTGTATTTTTCTTTCTTTTTTTTCTGAGTACTTATACATTGCTGTTTTTATGTATTTTTACTCTATTTTTGTATTTTGCATTTTTAGTTCATATTTTTAGTTATTTAGTTTAGTTTGCAATTCTGACTTATTAGTGGATTAATTAGTATAGTTTACCCTTTTTAGCATAAGATAGCATAGTTAAATTGAAAAATATAAAAAGGAAGTAAGCTAGGAAATTGAACATAATAGATTAAAATCCATAAACTTTGTATATATAGCATTACATCATATAGTTAAGTTGACAACATTTCATCAAGGAGGAACATTAAAACTTTAAAGGCTACCCTAAATAATTTTTTTATGAGAATAATGGGAATTTTTAACTAAACCTGCATAACATATATGAATGATATATGATGCTTGAGTTAGAGAACACATAGCCTGTGAGTATTGAGCTTAATAGTATGGTTGTATTCAAACCATAATTTTAGTCCTGTGTGTTTCGCTTCTTTTTATTCTGATGTTCTTTACTTTGCTTTAATCTCTATGTCCAATTATAGAATATAGATACATGCCAAAAGAATGATTGAGGCCATCATTTGATTTTAGCTCACTCACCCCAAAATAACCTACCTTTCACATCACCCTTGTAGCCCCCTTGAGCCTTTAAAATCCCTTTTATTCTATTTAGCCACACTACTAGCCTTAAGCAGAAAAACAAAATAAAATCCTAAGTTGAATCCTTGATTAGCTTAAGATAGAAAATTATGAATAGATTAAAATGTGAGAAACCTATTGGGAACATGGATGATAGAAACAAAAGGTAGAAAAGTTGAAAGAAATAAAATAATTCAGAAAATTTGAGAAGCATGCTCATGAGAAATCAAAGTGATCAATTACCATGTGCATTAAAAAAAAGAAGTTATTTTTCAGCATTTAATAAAAGGGAATACAAAAGAATTCCCCAATGCAAAATAAAAGCAATGCACATGGGATAAAAACAAAAATTGAAACATGAGCATGTGACAACAAGTGGGATAATATGGGAAAATTGGTAAAGAAGCTTATTCTACTAAATATGTATGTTAGGTGAGATCTTAGTCTAATTAAGGATTCACTTATTAGCTCACTTAGCCTTATACATATATCCTTACCTTTACCTTGGCCCCATTACAACCTTAATTAAAGAGCTCATGACTTTTGGTATGACTGTACTCTATAATTGTTAATTGGTTAGATGAAGAACAAAGTTATAGAAAGTAAGAATAAAAAGAAAAATGGAGTGAATAAACCCAATAAACACTGAGTGACTAGAGGGTAAACACAAAATCCAGTGAGGGTTCAATAACTCATCAACATATATCTGTGCTTAATTTACTAATTGTTTTGCAAGTTTGTACAATATTTTTATTTCCCATCTCATTTGCTAAAATGCTTCATTATTTAAGGGTTGGCTATATATATATATGACTCCTTGAGGATGTAAATTAATTTGACTACATGTAAGCTTTATATATGAGTGGATAAATTGGAATTGCATGACTCATTTAGGTAGATGCATTTAGAATAGGTTGCATTGCATAACATTACACCACTTTAACCTTACCTTATTCTTTACCTTGGATTTAGCATGAGGACATGCTATTGTTTAAGTGTGGGGAGGTTGATAAACCCATATTTTATGATATATTTTATGCTTAATTTGAGTGATTTATTCAATCCTTCACCCACTTATTCATATTAATTGCATGGTTTTACTTTTCCTTCCTTATTATGTGATGTATGTGAAAAACATGTTTCCTATGCTTTAATATTAATTATTTTTTTATTACCTTTATTTCCATTCAATGCCGTGATTAGTGTGTTGAGTAGTTTCAGATCTTCTAAGGTAGGAATGACTTAAAGGATGGAAAGGAAACATACAAAAACGAAAGGAAAGTGCAAAATGGAGCTTCTGAAGAAACTGGCATCCAAGCGATCGCATGGACGAAGCGATCGCGCGCCAAGCGCGAATCAGCAGCGATGCGGCCGCATGACTGACGCGACCGTGCGCCTTAAGCAGAACGCACATGACGCGGTCGCATGACTAACGCGACCGCGTGGAAAAGAAATGCTCCGAATGACGCGACCGCGTGACCCACGCGGACGCGTGACATAGGCCACGCACCAGAAATTGCAGAAAATGCTCATAGCGAATTCTGAAGCCCTTTTTGGCCCAAATCCAAGTCCAGAAGGCATAGACCAGAGGTTACAAAGTGGGGGAACGCATCCATTCAGAGGGAGCTCGCCAATTTTCACTTTCCATGATTTAGATTTAGTTTGAGAGAGGTTCTTCCTCTCTCTCTTAGGATTAGGATTAGGATTTGGGACTTCTCCTAGTTTGTAAGAGTGACTCTCGATCCAGGTTTAATATTTACTTCAATGCTTTTATTCGTACCTATAAATGTTTCCAACTTGACTTATGAAACCTTTCCATGTTATGATTTGAATTAATGATTATTTGAGGTATTTCAGTTATTGATTGCTTTCTCCTTAATTTGTGTTACCATTGCTTTCTATCTAAGGATATTTTTATTCCAACAATTTTACTTTTTCCCTTTTGGTCTTGGTTAAGAAATCAGTAACTCAACATTATTAAACTCAGCACAATTGATAATCGTTATCTTGCTAATTGAACTGAACTTCAATAATCCCAACTTTTTCTTAGGAAATAAATAGGATTCGAAGGTCAAACTAATTAGTCCCTTGACTTTCCTTTACTTTAGTAAAGGTTAACTAAGTGGAATTTAGATTCAACTTTCATTATTGTTGAGAGAGATAACTAAGTTAGACTTCCAATTCTCTTATCTTGCCAGAAGTTTACTTTAGAGTATTTATTTACTTTAAGTGCCATCTACTTCACTTGTCATTTAAATCACTTGCCTCTCACCTTCTAAACCCCGATTACAACCTTTATAGCCAATAATAAGAACATACTTCCTTGCAGTTCCTTGAGAAGACGACCCGAGGTTTAAATACTCGGTTATCAATTTTAAGGGGTTTGTTACTTGTGACAACCACAACTTTTGTAAGAAAGGTTGATTGCTTGGTTTAGTAACTATACTTACAACGAGAGTTTCTATAACCTCTAAACCATCAATCCTCAGTTCTTCACGTGGCCACTGACATCTCATCAATCAGAGCTCTGAATTGAAAGATATGTGATATTGAAGATCAAAGTGACAAGGATTTGTGTTTTGTGTTCAACCATTGCCCCCTTCTTCAGTGTGCTTTTATTTCTTTTGAGGGAGAGAATGTAAGTGTTTGGTTTTTATATGAGGGGCTTTGGTCCTAGTTTGGGTCCGATTTGATTGGTTTGGATCGTTGGCCCAATTTTGGTCTAAAATCTTTAAAATTAGTGTCAAAATTCATATTTTAATTATTTCTACCTCATTAAACTATAAAATTTAACATTCAAATTTCTTTAAATAATAATTAATTTATTGACTAATTATTTATCAATTATCCAGAGTTTACATTCATCATCTTTTAAGTAATTTTGTAGATTATTTGTTTAATTTTTTTTGTTTTTATTCTTGTTAAGAGAGAAAAACAAGAAGAAACATGAGAAGGTAAAACAAGAATAAAAAGATGAATACGAAAAAAGATGATGATGATGATGATGATAATAAAAAAGAAGATGAAGAAGCAGCAGAAGATGTAGTGGAAGAAGATGAAGAGTTCTGAATTATACAAAACTTATCAATACAAATACACCGAAAATTTTTAACAATACACAAAAATATGTTAGTTTTACACTAAAATTTTCTACAAATACACAAAAATATTTTCTTTAATGTTACATTTTTTTTCTTATTTCTTTCTTTCTTTTAGTTGAATGAATGTAGGTTCATCCTCTTCCAAGTAATTTTGTAGCATTATGAGTTTTTCCTTCTTCTTTGTTTGATTTTTTTTGTTTTATTCTTGTTAAGAGAGTAAAACAAGAAAAAACTTGAGAAGGTAAAACAAGAAAAAAAGATGAATAAGAAAAAAAAAGAAAAAAATGATGATGATGATGAAAAAAAGAAGAAGAAGAAGTAACAAAAGATGAGAAAGAGATGGAGGAAGAGGAAGAGTTTTGAATTATGGAGAACTTATCAATACAAATATACCAAAAATTGTTAACAATATACAAAAATGTCTTAGTTTTGCATTGAAATTTGCTGCAAATACACAAAAATATTTTCTTTAATGTTTCATTTTTTTCTTCTTTTTTTCCTTCTTTCTTTCTTTCTTTTAGTTGAATGAATGTATGTTCATCCTCTTACAAGTAATTTTGCATCATTATGTATTTTTTTCTTCTTTATTTGATTTTTTTTGTTTTTGTTCTTGTTAAGTGAGTAAAACAAGAAGAAATTTGAGAAGGTAAAACAAAAAGGAAAAGATGAATATGAAAAAAATAAGATGATGATGATGATGATGATGATGATGATGATGATGAAAAAAGAAAAAAAAGAAGTAGCAAAAGATGAGGAGGAGAAAGAGGAAGAGTTTTGAATTAAGCAGAATTTATCAGTACAAATGCACCGAAAATTTTTAACAATATACAAAAATATCTTAGTTTTACACCGAAATTTTCTACAAATACATAAAAATATTTTTCTTTAATGTCGCATTTTTTCTTCTTCTTTTTTTTTTTCTTATTTTTTTCTATTTTAGTTGAATGAATGTAGGTTCATCCTCTTCCAAGTAATTTTGTAGCTTTATGTGTTTCTTTTTTTTGTTTGATTTTTTTTGTTTTTATTCTTGTTAAGAGAGTAAAATAAGAAAAAACTTGAAAAAATTTTATGGCAAAAATTTTGGATCAGATAATGTCATCAATATGGCAAAAATTCAACGATATTGATAACAATAACAACGATAATGATAACGACGATACATATAAGAAGAAGACGACGTTGACTATACCAATGATGATCATGATGATGAAGATGATGGAGGAGAAGGAGGAAAAGGAAGGAGGAGAGGAAAGACCAATGAGAAAAGAAAGAGGATGAGGAGGAGGTAGTGGTGTTGGTGACGACAATAACGAAAGAGAAAAATAACAAAAAAGAATGAGATGAAGACGACAAATTATCAGGAGTGTGATAAACCCCAATTTTGTGGTTTATCTTGTGCTTAATTTAGGGGATTTTATCAACTTTTCTCACATTTAATCAATAAAATAGCATGGTTTTGTGAATTTCTCCTAATTTGTGCTTAATAGTAAAAACATGCTTTTTAGGCCTTAAAATGGATAATTTTAATTCACTTTAATTCCATTCGGTGCTTTATATATTTTTTAAGTAATTTCAGATTTAGAAGGCAAAGATTGGGTTGAAGGAATGAAGAAAAAGCATACAAAAATGGAAAATTCATGAAGAAATGAGGATTTGCTTAATTGAAGGCCACGCGTGTAACATCCCGCATTTTTGAAATCTAATTATGAATAAATTGTGATTTTATTTTATTAAGTTTAAACTTTATAATTTTAAAAATTATTTTATTAGAAATAATTAAATAGATTCAGAGATAATTTTATTTTAAACTAATTAAGATTCTTAATGTAATTTTATATAATGGAATATTTTGTATAATTTTAGTAATTGAAAAATAAGAAAGAATTATATAATTTAATTTAAGTAACTTTTATCCTGAAAAAGTTACGATTTATTTTATTAATTTGATATCTTATTTTATAAATTAATTAATTAAGAGTAATTAAATTAGTTTACTAATATTTTGAGTTAATTCAATTAATATTCTTGTGTAAATTTTTATAGTTGGTTATTTTATGTATTTTGAAAATTATATAATTTAAATAATTTCTATTATGGATAAATTATGGTTTATTTTATTAGTTTGAGCTCTTTGAGATTAATTTATTAGGAATGATTAAATGGATTTTTATAAATACTTAAAGTTTAAGTAATTTTATTATAATTAGATATTTTGTACATTGAAATTAAAGTTTCGGTGATAGAAAAATAATAAAAAGTTATATCATTTAATTTGAATAATTAATATTGAGTTTAAACTACATTTTATAAAAATGTGATTAATATGCTTATTTTATAATTTAAATGAGAAATAATTAATTCAACTTAGCAATATGTTGATAAATGATGTTCCTAAATATTTTAAGAGAGTATATTTGATTTTAAAATTACTCTACCTTCCAATTTTATCAAAATATCTATTCATATCTATCCATATTCTTTTATAAAATCCTAATTTTAACCCTAATATCACAAATCCCTAATTTGTATACTAAATCCCTAAATCTACAATCAGAAAGGGAAAGAAAGGGAACGGGGAGCTCGAGGGGGAAACAGAAGGGAAGAAAGAAGGAAACAAAGAATAGAGGGAGAGGGAGAGGGAGAGGGTGAGGGAACAGATGAAGAAGAGAGGAAGGAGGATCGCTGCGCCGTGCTGCTCCCTGCGCCGGTTGCCGTCGCTGTCACCAGAGCCAGAGGACAGAGAGAGAACGCTCGCAAGGGAGAGGACAAACGCGAGGAGAAGGAGAGCTCATGCGCGAAGGACAGCGCCGCCACTCCGTCGCCACGCAGCTGTTGCTGCCACCCCGTCACCATCGTTGTCGCGGCTGGAAGCATAAAGTTCGAACAGAGGGGGGAGAAACCGTGAGTGAAGGGTGACGCTGGGCCTCTGTCGCTGCTGCTATCACCAAGCGTCATTGTCGTTGCCGCCGAAGGCCAAGGCCCTATCGTTGTCATCGATTCTGCCTGGAGCCGCCACCCACTTGTCACAGCAAGTTAGTTACTCTGCCACCGCTTAATTTGCCGTGTTGAGACTGAAACTGCCACCTTGACTCTGGTTTGACCTTTTTCTTAAATACGACCCATTTACACATTTTATTATCACTGCCATGCTTGTTCTGAGTTGATTCTGGTATATGTCTTGTCTTGAAATCCTCAGGGCTGTAATTGTTCTTTATTCCCATCCAATTTGAATTCCCTGTTTCGCTGTAACTATCATTACTTTTGTGGAATTGTCGCCATTGTGAGCATGATTAGAGATAGTGCTAGATTCGGATTTGCGTGGGAATTGCCACTGCTGTGAGTCAAAAGGAAAAGCCACTCCCAGCGTTTAATCTAACGAGTTTCGACATCGAGGTAGGGGATTTAAAACGATTTCAATTTAAGAATGCCTACAAGGTTTATTGAATAACTGCAAATAGATTTAATAGCTGTGAGTAATTGATTGATTATGTGAATATTGAATTGTGGCTGAAATTGTGATTGGAATGGTTGAGATTGTGATTTGGAATTGTTGATTAGTGATATTGATTGATTATGTGGATTGGGAATTGTTTGATGACTAATTGTTTAGAATTTCTGAATTTTAATGGGTAATATTGGATTTGTTGTCGCTGAGCTATTATTTGGTATATTGTAATGTTAATGAACTTGGTTGGTGGTTGATTTGGAATTGGTTTTGAGGGGTATTGAAGGGTTGGATTTTGAATACAAAATGGTTTACTGAAAATTAGGTTCTCTTGAAATTAAACAGCAACTTTGAAAGTGAATCAGTGGCTCTATAGTGACTGAAATGATGAGAATTTAAATGTTAAGTAAATTATATTAAGTGTGATTGTTGAGATTTAATTTTGAAGGTTTCATATTCACTGGAACATTAGTTATGATTTTTCAAAGTTAAGTCGTGAATCTGATTTTCTGCACTACTTTAAATGAAATTAGAAACTTTGAAAATCTATAACTAATTCTATGATGATAAGATTTGCGTGGGACTAAGTCTGGATTAAGCTTGGGAATATAAGGAGTTGGACTGGTGAATTTGAGACTTTTTCATTAAGTTTATGATTTATGGTAAATTTTTGAATTATGGATGTCAAATTTGGTTTTTCTGCAGAACGTTTAACACAGCAGAAACTTGTTTCTTCTATTGGAAATTTTCCATTTTGAATTTTGAAATAGAACCAATTTTAAATAAAACTTTATTCCTATTATTTTAATGTCGTAAAATTTCAGAACAATTAGACTTGTAGTTTTAAAGATATGAATTTTTTAAGGATGATGCATTATGCAGAAAAAGCCAGATTCTGTTTTCTTAAATTAGTAACTTTGGATGTTTATAACTTTTGATCCTAGATAGATATTGAGATGCAACTAATTGGAGGTAAAAATTAAGTATGTTTATCATATGTGATTTAAATTTCAGGGTTTTCTATGTTTTAATAAGTGAGTTATGGGACTAGGAAGATGTTGTGTTCAATAATTTGTAAAACAGAATTCTGCAGAGAATTATCTAACTTCGAAGCTACGTTACTTCTTCATTAAAAATGGTATGACCCTGGAACCAATTGAGAAAGAAATTTGGATGAGTTATGTTTAACCACATTAATTTTGAAGGTAGTTGGATTTAATTTGGATTTTATATGAAATTTCGAATGTTGTATGCTGCTGCTGTCTTCTGGTTTTAAAACACTGCAGAGCAGTCACGGTTTTGCTTATATTCCCGAAGCTAGAGTCAGCAAAAAATTATGATTTTTGGTTTAATAGAAAGCTTAATCCGAGACAGTCGCATGGATATAAAGTTTGTGTGATTCCAAATTCATTTGATATTTTAAAAATAAAATGGAAATCAGGCTGCCAAGTTGTGTTGGCAATTATTTTGGATATGGAATTTAAGAAATAGATTTTCTATACTATTATCAAATGTTTTTTGAGAATATATATTGTTGTGGCAACTGCTGAAAGAGGCTGATGAAATGTTGAGAAAGAAGGAACCCGTAAGGGTGGCTAAGTCCTATTTTTAAAGGAGATTATGTCAAAATTTTTATAAAAGTAAAAGGACTTAATCAAAATGAATACTTGAGACTTGTTTAACGATAATAACTTTACTGATTCTTTTGAGAAAATATATTTGGTTTATAAAGTTGTTAGCAAGGACGTGGGTTTTGTCCCGCTTGCATATTTACAATTACAAAAGAGTAAAGAGATAAAGAAAAAAAGAGTAATATAGATACAGATGAAAGAGTAATCAGAGAAAAGTAAAGATATACAGAGAACAGAGCAACTAGAGTAGAGTAAAGAGATGTAGAGAAAAGAGAAACCAGAGCAGAGTAAATAGATATTTGTATATATATATATATTAGTTGCTTGATGCAACCCAGAGTTATATTTATATATATTAGTTACTTAATGCAACCCAGAGCTTCTGTAGGAAAACTAAGTTACCTACAGCCATTTTCTGCTTCCCCAGAGTAGAGCAGAGTATATATATATTTTCCTGCAGTAAGCAGAGGCTGTCTCAAATGAGCAGCTATTATTATATGCGCATTTATTTAGGAACGGAAAATCGTATCCGGGAAAATCGGGACTACTCGTGACCGGATAAATGTCGGGATTGCGGACAGCCAACCGACACATGAGCTCATGGCCTGCACTAGGACTAGACATTCATCATATGCATCTATGTGACATTGTTTGGGTGTGTATATTGTAATTGGTTTGCCTAAGTGAATAATTCTGTTTAATTGCTAATTGCTATACTTGATGTAATTGCTCTTGATTGTGTTTGAACCTCATTACCTGTGTTTGTAACTGATTGTTTGGATTGTGGTGATTGGATGTTGATTGAGTTGTTTGGGCCTAAGGCCGTGACTGGTACGTTTGAGGTCTAGTTCTATATAAAGTATCTGACTGGTTCAGCATAGACTTAATGAACCAATGCTTGGAGCAGGATGATCATTTATACCGCGTAGGTATCTTCTTTTATGTTATGGTCTAGTAAAGTATGAAAAATCAAACTGGTTCAGCATAGACTTAATGAACCTATGCTTGGGACAGGTTGGTCATTCATATAGTCTAGGAAACTTTTAAGAGTTTTATAAAGAAAATATGGGTCTAGGATTTTGAAGAATTAACTAATGCTTTTAAAAAAAAGGGTTAATTTTCTTTTAGATGACTCTGAATGAAATTAACTATTTGTGCTTTATTCTTTACTTTCACGGCATTCTCGACCTTTACTGAGAACATGTAGTTTGGTTTTCACCCCCAAATTTTTCACCCTTTCAGTGACACAGGTTTGAAGACGCAATTTGAAGCTGCGAGCGATTAGTAGGTTTTCTTTATGGTTTTAATTGCTTTCATAGAGTCCCCTCACCATTATCCCTTGATATTTTATTTTAACAGAGGGATAGGTGTTGTATTTGGATTTATATGACTTCTTATGTATAAGAATTACTATTAATAATACTTATATGATTGTTATTATTATTTGCAATGCTTATCTTTGATACATGTCTTGAATGAATAAAAACAAAATTTTCTGGCATATTCTTAAAACTGAAACGCGAAATCGATACAAAGGCTCAGTAATTAAGTAGTTAATATTAGAAAAGGTCACGTAACGTTCTTTCTAGTAGAAATACCCTGACTTAAGCAAGGTATTTTGCTGGACGGGACGTTACAACGCGCACGTGTCACCCACGCGTACGTGTTACCTACGCGTACGCGTGAGATGGAAATTCGCAAGCGACGCACACGCGTCACCCCACGCGCACGCGTGACTAGGAAAATTGCCAATGTCGCGTACGTGTGACCTATGCGTACGTGTGACAAGCGGCACGTGACTCACTTAAAGGCAAAACGCTGATTGCCTGCTGAAGCCTAATCCAACTCATTTCTGAAGCTATTTGATGCAGAATCCAAGCTTGGGCAAGGGGGGCACTTCGTTGTAGGATAGCATCATGTAGATTAGTTTTCTAGAGAGAGAAACTCCCTCCTCTCTCTAGAATTAGGATTCTTAGGTTATTGTGCATCTTAGATCTAGGTTTAATTTCTTGTTTTCATCTTGTTTCTTCTATATTTTCATGCTCTAGTAGTTCAATTCTCTAGTTTCTTAGTGTTAATTTCCCTTTGATGTCACTTTTATGCTTGTGAATGCTCTTGTTGGATCTTGATTTCTTTTAATGCAATTTTATGTTTCCATGTCCTTTTATGTTTATCTTAGTTACTATTGTTGATTTCTTGTTCATGTTAGTTATGGATTTTGTTAATTCTTGCAATTTATGATGTTTACTTTTATTGCACTCTAGGTGTTTGTTGAAATGTTTTCTCTAGTTTGTGAGTAGTTTTCTTTAATCTTGGCCTAGGCTAAGGGAATTGAGTGACCTTGAGTTATTGGGTCTCATTGAATTGGTGATTTGAGAACCCTTTGTGGTCAATTTGATAACCATTGACACTAGCCTACTACTAAGTCAATTAGTGGCTAGGTTAGGACTTATGGATTGATGTTGGTCAAGGCATTTGACATACTTCAAGTATAGAAGTAGACTTAATGAGCTCGGTTCCTCATAATTATCAATATATAGTTTGTTGACAAGGATGGTGATCTCAATTCCTATGCTTAGCCAAGAGTTGTTTTCCTTTATTTCATTAGTAAATTGTCATTTACTTTCTTTTTTATTTTCTTGCCCTTTTACAAATCAAACCCCCTTGCATCTTCATACCCAATAATTGATCACTTCATTGTAATTCCTTGTGAGATGACCCGAGGTTTAAATACTTTGGTTAATTTTCATTGGGGTTTGTACTTGTGACAACCAAAATCTATTGAAATTTGAATCGAGCATTACTAGTTGGTTGGGGACTATACTATCAACGGAATTATTTTGAATGAAATTCCTAACCATACGAAAATGCTCTTTCAAATTTTTGGCGCCGTTGCCAGGGAATTGCAATGGTGCTATGTTATTTGCTATTGTGAATATGTGAATATGTTTGTCTTTCACTTGTTTGTTAGCTTTTGTTAGGTTTAGGACTTTATTGCTTCTTTTTGTTAGCTTTTGCTTTTATTTGCTACTATAAATTCTCACCCCTCTGGCTATGAGTTTGGTTCAAATTATGTTCTAGAAAATGGGAACTACGATGACAATATGCATCAAGGATGGAACAATCAAAGGTGGGAAGAGCTTTTATAATCGGACGATGAATGTTTCAGATTAATGCGTCTTGAAAACTTTGTAGAACGTCTAATATATTTTATTTAAAAGAAAATAAAAATATGTGCATATAGAGTTTTTATCCTTTTGAGTCGAACAATTTCTGGATCTCAACTTGGTGCCTCATTAAAAAACCTTTTCAGGAAAAAGAGTGCATCTTATGATGAGATCTTTTACCTTCTCTAGCTATAGTACCTTCTTAGGTTGCAGGCGTGCCACGACCTAGGAAGTTCTCGCCCATCGAGTTCGGATAGTCTGTAGTAGCCCTTCCCAAGTACTTCTATGACTCGGTAGGATCCTTTCCAGTTTGCTGCCAGCTTTCCTTCTCCGGGTCGAGTTGTTCCAATATCATTTCAAATTAGGATGAGATCATTCTCAGTGAAACCTCTTGGCACTACCTTTTGATTATATCTGAAAGCCATTCAACGTTTTAGTGCTTCTTCCCTGATCCGAGCTCTTTCTTGGATTTTAGGAAGTAGGTCGAGCTCTTCCCTTTGAAGTTGGGAGTTGGCTTCTTCATTGTAATGGACCACTCTAGTCGACCCTTCCTCGATCTCTACCGGGATCATTGCCTCCGTTCCGTATGCTAATCGGAAGGGTGATTCCTTTGTGGTGGAATGTGGCGTTGTTCGATATGCCCATAGGACTTGTGGAAGTTCTTCAGCCCAAGCTCCCTTTGCATCTTGTAATCTCCGTTTTAGCCCGGCCAATATGACTTTGTTAGCAGCTTCGGCTTGTCCGTTGGCTTGGGAATGTTCGACGGAGGTGAACTGGTGCTTTATGTTCAAGTCGGCTACTAATTTTCTGAAGCCTACATCTGTGAATTGGGTGCCATTGTCTGTGGTGATGGAGTATGAAACCCCGAACCTTGTGACAATGTTCCTATATAGAAATTTTTGACTTCTTTGAGCAGTGGCATTAGCTAGGGGTTCTGCCTCGATCCATTTTATGAAATAGTCTACCCCTACTATGAGGAATTTTACTTGTCCCGATCCTTGGGAAAAGGGTCCGAGAAGGTCGAGTCCCCATTTCGCGAATGGCCAAGGTGAGGTTACGCTGATGAGCTCCTCTGGTGGGGCGATATGAAAGTTGGCATGTTTTTGACATGGTAAACATGTCTTTACAAACTCTGTGGCCTCCTTTTATAGAGTTGGCCAATAAAATCCTGTCCGAAGTACTTTTTTGGTGAGTGCTTGTGCTCCGAGATGATTGCCACAGATGCCACTGTGTATTTCTTCTAGAACTTCCTTCGTGTTAGAAGTCGGTACACATTTTAGCAATGGTATTGATATTCCTCTTTTGTATAGAGTATTGTTTATGATGGTGTAGTATTGTGCCTCCCGTTTTAACCTTTTTGCCTCCTTTTCATCTGTGGGAAGTGTTGATGTTTTGAGGTAGTTAATTATAGGAGTCATCCACCCTTGATCTAGACCTGTTATGGCTAGGATTTTTTCCTCTTCCGAGATTGACGGGTTCTATAGTATTTCCTGGATGAGGCTTCTATTGTTGCCTCCTAGTTTGGTGCTGGCTAGTTTTGAGAGTGCGTCAGCTCGGGCATTCTGTTCACGGTGTATGTGGCAGATCTCATATTCCCGAAATTTTCTGAGCTGTTTCCTGATTTTACCCAGGCACTTTTTCATATTGGGGTCCTTGGCTTGGTATCTCCCCGTTATTTGTGAAGTGATCACTTGTGAGTCGCTGAAGATAATGAGTCTTTGAGCTCCGACCTCTTTAGCCAGCTTAAAACCAGCTAGTAGTGCCTCATATTCCGCCTGGTTGTTTGAGGCAGGGAACCTGAATTTGAGAGAGAGTTCGATTTGGGTTCCTTGATTACTTTCTATTATCACACCTGCGCCGCTTCCAGTTTTATTCGAGGAACCGTCCACGTAGAGATTCCATTCTGTGGGAGTTTCCAGGGTATCTGTAAATTCTGTAATGAAGTCGGCTAAGTACTATGATTTGATGGCTGTCCGAGCTTCATATTGGAGGTCGAACTCGGATAACTCGACTGCCCATTGTAAAATTCTGCCTGCTAGATCTGTTTTCTGCAATATCCCTTTTATGGGCTGGTTGGTCCGAACCTTAATGGTGTGACCTTGGAAGTACGGGCGAAGTCATCGAGATGTTATTATGAGAGCATAGGCAAACTTTTCTATTTTTTGGTAGTTCAGCTCGGATCCTTGTAATGCTTTATTGATAAAGTATACGGGTTGTTACCCACTGTTCTCTTCTGGAATGAGTGCTGAGGCTATTGCCCGACTTCCTACCGCGAGGTATAATATGAGTGGTTCTCCTTCTCGTGGCCGAGATAGGATAGGTGGCCGTCCTAAAAATCTTTTGAAATCTTGGAAGGCTTGCTCGCACTCGATTGTCCATTCGAACTTCTTTCCTTTCCTTAGAGTAGCATAGAAGGGGAGAGATCTTATCGCTGATCCCGCTAGGAATCTGGATAAGGCTGCTAATCTCCCGTTGAGTTGTTGTACCTCTTTGACACAAGTTGGGCTCTTCATGTTGAGTATGGCCTGGCATTTATCTGGATTTGCCTCAATTCCTCTTTGCGTGAGCATAAAACCTAAGAATTTGACTGCTTCTACTGCAAAGGTGGATTTTGCAGGATTGAGTCACATGCCATGCTTACTTATAGTGTCGAACACTTGGACCAGGTCGGACAATAATGTCTCTTCACTTTGTGTCTTTATCAACATGTAATATACGTAGACTTCCATGATTTTTTCGATATAATCTGAAAATACTTTATTCATTAGCCTTTGATAAGTAGCTCCCGCATTCTTAAGACCAAAAGGCATCACAATGTAGTAGTAATTTGATTTTGGTGTTAAAAACGAGGTCTTTTCTTGATCTGGTGGATACATGGGGATTTGAATGTATCCGGAATATGCATCCATAAATGAGAGGTATTTATATCCGGAGGAGGCATCTACCAGAGCGTCGATGCTTGGGAGTAGATAAGGGTCTTTCGGGCAGGCTTTGTTGAGATATGTATAGTCGGTGCACATTCGCCACTTCCCGTTTGATTTTTTCACCAAAACAACATTTAGCTAACCACAGTGGGTACTTGACTTCTCTTATGAATCCTGCCTCTAGTAGAGCTTGTACCTGCTCTTCCACAGCTTGGGATCTTTTGGGTCCGAGCTTTCTACGCCTCTGTTGTACTGGCCGAGATCCAGGGTAGACTGCTAGCTTATGACACATTAACTCGGGGTCTATGCCTGGCATGTCTGCAGCCTTCCACGCAAAGAGGTCGACGTTATCTCGTAAAAACTGTACGAGTGTTTCTTTTATGTCTTCTTTTAGAGTCATGCCAATATTTGTTGTTTTGTCTGAGGTGTCTCCGATCTGAACTTTCTCCACTTCACCTTCGGGTTGTGGACGGAGTTCTTCTCGTCTCTGAACTCCACCAAGCTCAATTGTATGGAATTCTTCTCTTCCGCCTCTGAGATTTAGGCTTTTGTTATAACAGCGGCGCGCCATCTTTTGATCTGCTTTTATTGTAGCTATTCCTTCTGCAGTTGGGAATTTCATGCATAGATGTGGAGTTGAGACTATTGCGCCGAGTTGATTCAATGTTGTTCGACCTATTAAGGCATTGTAGGCTGAACTCACGTTGACCACGATGTAGTCTATTTTGAGAGTTCTGGATTGGTTTCTTTTTCCGAACGTTGTGTCTAGTGAGATGTATCCAAGTGGTTGTACTGGGGTATCTCCCAGTCCGAACAGGCTGTTCGGGTATGCTCTAAGCTCTTTTTCTTCTAAGCTGAGCTTGTCGAAGGCAGTTTTGAATAAGATGTCAGTGGAGCTCCCTTGGTCTATTAATGTGCGGTGGAGATTGGCATTTGCCAGTATGATGATGATGACCATGGGATCGTCGTGTCCTGAGATGATACCGGATGCGTCCTCTTTGGTGAACGTGATTGCAGGGATGTCGGGCGCTTCCTCCTTTCCTTCGACATGATATACTTCTTTAAGATATCTTTTGCGGGATGATTTAGAGATTCCTCCTCCTGCAAATCCTCCATGTATCATATGAACATGTCTTTCTAGCGTACGAGGTGATCGCTCGGTTCGTCCGACCTCCTCGTCCCTCCTCCTTTTTCTTTGCTCATCATCTCGGGTGGCCAAATACCGATCTAGTTTTCCTTCACTTACTAACGTTTCTATGACATTTTTTAGATCGAAGCATTCGTTGGTGGAATATCCACGGACACGATGGTATTCACAATACTCGTTTCGGTTTTCTCCTCCTCTTTTGCCTTTGAGTGGTCGAGCTAGGGGTATTTTTTCTGTGTGGCAGACTTCCTTGTACACATCCAAAAGAGACACCCGAAAGGGGTGTAATTATGATATTTTTTAATTTTTTCCCCTTGTCGATCTTCCTTCTTTTTGGACTCTTTATCTTTATCCCGGTAGGTGAATCCGGATTTTGAGGTTTCTCCTAGTCGAGAATTTTCTTCCATTTTAATGTATTTCTCCGCTCGTTCTTGCACTTCATCCAGAGATGTGGGGTACTTCTTTGATATGGATTGGCTAAAAGGTCCCTCTTGTAGGCCATTGATGAGGCCCATGATGGCGGCCTCTGTTGGCAAGCTTTGTATGTCTAGGCATGTTTTGTCGAATCTTTCCATGTAGTTGCGAAGACTTTTCCGATCTCCTTACTTGATTCCTAGTAGACTAGGGGCATGCTTAGCCTTGTCTTTTTGGATGGAGAATTTGGCCAGGAATTTTTTGGCTAGGTCATCAAAGCTTGAGATGAAATTCGGAGGTAGGTTGTCGAACCATCTGATTGCTGTCTTCGTGAGAGTAGTTGGAAAAGCTTTGCAGCGAACTGCATCTGAGGCGTCGGTGAGGTACATCCTACTTCTGAAGTTGCTGAGGTGATGGTTGGGATCTATAGTGCCATCCTACAAAGTCATATCCGGATGTTTGAAGTCCTTAGGAATTTTGGTCTTCATGATTTCCCTAGTGAATGGATCTTAATTTTTGCGTGAGTTGTCCTCAGGGGTGGTCCGAGTAGCTTTTGCTTTGAGATCGGCTTCGAGTTTTAGAAGTTTATCTTCTAATTCTCGACGTCGCCTTACCTCTCTTTGTAGATCCTTCCCAACTTCTCGTTGGTGCTGGGTTTCTTTTTCAAGTTGCTTTAAACGATCTTGAAGCACTTCTATCACTCCCGGATTTGATGAGTTTTTGTCCCTGTTGGATTCCGGAGTATCTTTTAGCGTAGTGTCCGCGTTTTTATGTGGTGTTCTATCCTTTAGATCCGAATCGTGGTCGTTGTCATGATCGTCCGCCATGGTGATGGGGTGACTTCCAAGGTTCCCGGTAACGGCGCCAATGTTCCGAGGGTTACCTAAAACTGTAGGTCGATCTCGGACGAGATCTTCTGTACTGGTCGGAGATGACGTGTCCGGCTGATGGGTGGCAGCCGGAGCTGTCGTGTCCGACTTGTTGGACTGGCTGCACTGCTTATCCTTGATCATCGGAAGGTGGGGGGTACCTGCAAGAGACTCCGATGCTTAAGTTATCATGGGTATTAAACAGGTTTTTAGTAGAATCAGAGTATGAATTATACCTGGGTGCTCTAGTGTATTTATAATGGTGTAGAGTGACCTTTTTAGATAAGATAAGTTCCTTATCTTATCTTTGAGTTGAGGTCAGCTTATCTTCAAGGGAACCACCCTTATCTCTATAGGCTTGGACTGCCTTTGGATTTGGGTCGTGTTCCTCTATTTGGGCCCCTTACTGGGCTTTCCTGTCGATTTGACCGACCTCTTTGAGAAGAGATCGGATAGCCTGACCTGAGGAGGTCGGTCGCTTTATTACTGAACATCCCGGATCGGATAGCTCGACCCAGGGTGTGAACAAAATGTAACTCAAGTTCATATCTCAAAGTCATGCTAACATTCAGCCTTATTCATGAATCAACTAATAAATCAGCACATACCACCACATAACCTTATTCTGTCTCATATCAGACCAAACTTTTACTCTTTCTCTATTTCACAATAATTTTTCTTTTATTCAAGCATGAGGAACAATGCAGATAATTCAAGTAAGATGAAAGTGAATCAAGCACCTAGACTAGCAAGCCACAACAGCATGAAAATAAATAAACAGTAAATTAATTTAATAGGATACTAATCACATGGGACATTTGCACTTTCAATTAGCATATTTAAGCTAGAGTCAGTCAGAGAATAATACAACCTCTTAGAGTCCATTTGTTTCCTTTGTGTCATCATTATTGTTGGGTTCTATGTCTTTCCTTTGTCCATCCACATAATGATGTATCTTTCTCTCCAAGAGATTGAATGACTTCCTACAAGAGATATTGAAAGTTGCTTGTTCCCCAAGCACTTGAGAAACAGTCAGCATGCATGTATGCTTGTGATTCTCTGAACCTAAGTTGGTGTGGGAACACCAAACTTAGTTCCTTGCCTACTTCTAGATGCAGCAGAATAGATACATGCATGCAAGTACTTTTTATTAAGAAAGTAAACTATGAACTTAGAAAATAACTATGAACTAAAAAAAACAGACTATAAACTAGAAAATAAACTCTGAACTAGAAACTAAACAATAGTCAAGTAGTTTCTCTGATTGCTTGGAGCTGATACTTAGTCATGATGAGGGTGCAATGTGTTTTTAATAAAATTTTTGGTGGGACACCAAACTTAGCATCCAACATTCACCCCTTAATTACTTTGGTGTGTAACACCAAAGTTAGCTCTTTACAATACAGAGAAACCTACTCAAATCGTTTATTGAAATAACTAAGAAAGGAAAACTACGGACATGTAGCTGATGACTTTCTTCCTCTTCTTCCAGTTTGTCAAGAAGAATGACCTCAAGGGTAAAGAGGAGCTAGTCAGTGCCCCCTTTCTTGGCCTCTTCCCAGCAAGCTTCCTTTTGTAAATGGCTTGATTGAGCTTGCTTGCTGGTGGTTCAGGGGTTGGATTGCTTGTGGTTGACCTCTTCCATTTCCTTGATATGATCAATTGTAGCTTGGTCACAATCCTCTCTTCAGTGCTCTTGTTGGTTGCCTTCACTTCTTGGATTTCAAGACATGGTTGTTGTGTGATTGGTGGAGTGTTCTCTTCATCAAGAGCCTCTTACATTGGTGATTCAATGAGCCCTTCTTCTATGCAACTTTCTGCCTCACTTGAGTATGGACTTCCTTGATTGTCTTCCTCACTTTCTTGTTCTTTCACTTCCTCCTTTGCACTCGACATTTGATTTAATAGCACTTTCATGGAGGAGGTTTGTTGTTCTTCCCAAGATTTCTTCATCTCCTCTTCATATCTTTCAATCACAGATTCAAGTGTTGAGAGTCTTTGGTTCAGGAAAGTTTGTGGGGATTGTGAGTTTTCATGTTCCTTTGTCATCTCAAGTGGCTTCTGTGGATATGCAGCTTTAGGTTCAAATACCTCCACCACCTCATTCTTCATTGAAATTTTGCTTGACACAGGTGCCTCTTCTTCCACTTCCTCACTCACAGATTGGTTTTCATCTTCTATGCTTGGCGATCCTGAGTGTTTTCTTATTTTTTCTAAGTGCCCATCCATCTTTTGGAAGATGATTTCTTGTTCTCTCCAGGATTATTCTTGCCTTTCCAATAATTCTCTAGACTTCTGAAGGAGATCCTCAGCTACTAGCTCAAAAGATGAAGGTTGAGAGAAATTTTGTGGATATGTGGGTATTATGGTGAAGTTGTTTTGAGGGGTATGGAATGAGTCTTGTGAGTTGTGAAATAAATTTTGTGAATGTTGAAATGAGTCTTCTATGTAGTGGAATGAATTTTGTGGTTGGTGAAATGAGTCTTCTGTGTAGTGAAAATGAATTTTGTGGTTGGTGAGATGAATTGTATGGATCTTGGAGGAAACTTTGTGTTGAGGCAAAATCAAGTGATGAAGAATTTGCAAGTGAAAAACTGGGAGATGAGGTTGGACAATTTTGCATAAATAAATTGAAGGCACGCTCAAGTGATGATGGCCCTTGATCAATGGAGTATGGACTATTGATTTCTCCTTGATTTTGATCTTCCCACCCACAACTTGAGTAATTGTTGGATTCATCAAAGTATGGATCATTTTGTGCTATTGAGGAGCAATCTTGCATGAATTTATTCAAAGCACACTCCAGTAATGATGTCTCTTGATGAACAAAGTATGGATCGTTAAGATCTCTTTGATTTTGACCTTCCCAGCCACAATATGAGTAGTTGTTAGACTCATCAAAATCTGAGTCATATTGTGTCTCTGGGAATTGTTCATACTCTATCATTCCTTGTTGATACTCCCATCCGCCATTAGCATAATGACATGAATCATTTTATGGTGTTGGGCAATATCTCATGAAATTGTCTTGCTCATCTTGTGGCTCTGAAGCATATCTCCATTGATTGGATTGCTCAGAATCTGTGATTTCTTGGTGATATTCCCAACCACCATTAGAATAGTCATTTGGTGATGGTGGGTAATATCCCATAAAATTTGTTTGATCATAGGATGAATAAAACTCCATTTGAATTTTGTAAAAACACAATCACCAATGAAAATTAAAATTTCTCATGTCACAGATGAGAATTTTTTAGTGAGGTAATAATACAAACACCTTGGTATCAGCCTAAAACAGAAAATTAAAAGAACAAAAACAAAGAAAATGCTTAAGCTAGACTTATCACCTACTTAATCATTGTCTATCTAAATCAATCCCCGGCAACGGCGCCAAAAACTTGATGAGGGAAAATCGATTCCACACAAACTCACCGGCAAGTGTACCGGGTCACATCAAGTAGTAATAAATCACAAGAGTGAGGTCGATCCCACAGGGATTGATGGATCAAGTAACTTTAGTGAGGTGATTAGTCTAGTTAAGCTAACAGTGGTGAATTGAGTGAAATTTAATCAACAAAATATAAATTGCAGAGAATGTAAAGTGCAGAATATAGATTTGCAGAAGCTTAAATGACAAGAAAAGTAAATTGCGTCAATTGTAAAGGGAATTGGGTGCAGGAAAATTTAAATTGCATAGAAATGTAATTCAAGCTCACGGTAAACTCAAATGTAAAATTGCAGAGGATCAGAATCGCGGGAAGGTAAATCAAGCTCAATGTAAACTGAATTGTAAAATTGCAGAAAGGAAAATTGGTAGAAGAGAATTATCAGAAACTGAAATTGCATAAGCTAAATTGAATTTAATACTGAAATGTAAAAGTGCAGAAAAATAAAAGTGTTTCAAGAGAGCCTTCTATTCTACTCCTACTCCTACTCCTACTGCTGCCTACTACTAATGCAGCCTACTGTCCGTGAAGCCTAACAGACCCCCTTAATGAAATGAAACTGATGCCTTTATATAGGCTTTACAAAATGAAAATGAAATTGCAAACAAATTACAAATAAATGAAATTCCTATTCTAACTGTGTCTTGCGCCTTTGAGTGATGTCAATGGACTCTACTTGCTTTGAATTTTCAATGGGCTTTGAATCAGATTAATTGAACCAGAGTTGCACTTCCAGGAGACCATAGCGTTCATTTAGAGAACGGAGTGTTTTTACACCCACAGGTATGCGTCCCTTACGCTTGCGCGTCATTTTGCTTTTTTGGCCTGTCTACACGTACGCGTCACCTATGCGTACGAGTGATCTTTAGAAATTGGACTTGTGATGCGTGCGCGTGCTATACGCTTGCGCGTCCCTTGTAGTGTTCATTAACTGAACGCTACGTTCGCGCCATAAATGCTCCTCACGTGTGCGGGTCCTATGCGCGTGTGCGTGGATAGTAAATCACCACTTCTACGCTCCAGCATCATGTACGCGTTTGCGCCAACCACCACTTTCGTCACATCGACGCGTGCACGTCATGCACGCGTGCGCGTCGGTGACCAAATTCAAATTCCAATTCTGAAAGTATCGCATGCGTTCATTTCTAGTGAACGCTAATCCTCCTTTCTTGCGTGTGCACCGTGCATGCGTACGCGTGGATCTCCAAAAGTGTCATTCTGCGTGTAAGCGCCGTGCACGCGTGCGCGTCACTGGTGAACGTAGCGTTCATCTGCACCTCATTTTTTTGCTTTTTCTTTTCATCATCTTTTCTCCTGTCATCAATCAAACATGCCATCGACGTCTCACCAAAATCATAGGGTTTATGATAATCACCTAATTCTTACATGAATCCCATGATTTTGTACATAATTAATAATGTTTGATTGAATCAAGACAAGCATGAAATTCTCACTCAAACACTTACTTATTGCATAAGAATGCATAAAAACCAAGTAAAAACTAATGAAAAAGGCTTGTGAAACTAGCCTAAGATGACTTGTCATCAGGGAGCACTTAGTTGTAGGATAGCATCATGTTGGTTTATTTTCTAGAGAGAGAAGCTCCCTCTTCTCTCTAGAATTAGGGTTCTTAGGTTATTGTGCATCTTAGATCTAGGTTTAGTTTCTTGTTTTCATCCTGTTTTTTCTATATTTTCATGCTCTAGTAGTTCAATTCTCTAGTTTCTTAGTGTTAATTTCCCTTTGATGTCACTTTTATGCTTGTCAATGCTCTTGTTGGATCTTGATTTCTTTTAATGCAATTTTATGTTTCCATGTCCTTTTATGTTTATCTTAGTTACTATTGTTAATTTCTTGTTCATGTTAGTTACGAATTTTGTTAATTCTTGTAATTTATGATGTTTACTTTTATTTCACTCTAGGTGTTTGTTGAAATGTTTTCTCTAGTTTGTGAGTAGTTTTCTTTATTCTTGGCCTAAGCTAAGGGTATTAAGTGACCTTGAGTCATTGGGTCTCATTGAATTGGTGATTTGAGAACCCTATGTGGTCGTTTTTGATAACCATTGACACTAGCCTACTACTAAGTCAATTAGTGGCTAGGTTAGGACTTATGGATTGATGTTGGTCAAGCCATTTGACATACTTCAATTATAGAAGTAGACTTAATGAGCTCGGTTCCTCAAAATTATCAATATATGGTTTGTTGACAAGGATATTGATCTCAATTCCTATGCTTAGCCAAGAGTGGTTTTCCTTTATTTCATTTTTAAATTGTCATTTAATTTATTTTATATTTTCTTTTATATTTAACTTCATTGCAATTCCTTGTAAAATGATCCGATGTTTAAATATTTCGGTTAATTTTCATTGGGTTTGGTACTTGTGACAACCAAAATCTATTAAAATTTGAATCGAGCATTACTAGTTGGTTGGGGACTATACTATTAATGGAATTATTTTGAATGAAATTCCTAACCATACGAAAATGCTCTTTCAGAGTGACAAAGAAGGAAAAGAAGAAGAAGAAGAGGAACATACAACAAGAGCGTATGAGTGTAAATGACTTATTAAATTTGTTTGGTTAAATGAGTTGTATGTAGAAATTAATTCTTTTTTTAATTAATTCCAATTACTTAAATATATACTATTTAAATATTACTCATTTTGGTATGCAATGAAGTTAGAATAATTAGATACTTTTTAACTAGAACGTAATATATAAAAGTTGCTTAAACTTTTAATAAGTTGAATTGCATCTTAAATTTTGCTTATTACTTGGCACCTGTTCTGATGGTTACCTGAAACTGTAGGTCGATCTCGGATGACATCTTCTATTCTGGTTGGAGATGACGTGTCCGGCTGGTGGGTGGCAGCTAGAGTTGTCGTGTCTGACTTGTTGGACTGGCTGCGGTGCTGATCCTTTGTCACCGGAGGGTGGTGGTACCTGCAAGGGACTCCGATGCTTAAGTTAGCAAGGGTATTAAGCAGGTTTTTTAGTAGAATAAGAGTATGAGTTATACCTGGGTGCTCCAGTATCTTTATAATGATGAGAAGTGACCTTTCTAGAGATAAGGTAGTTATCTTATCTTATCTTATCTTTGGGTGAGGTCATCTTATCTTCAAGGGAACCACCCTTATCTCTATAGGCTTGGGCTGCCGTTGGATTTGGGTTGTGTTCCTCTGTTCGGGCCCTAATTAGGCTTTTCTGGTGATTTGGCCGAGCTCTTTGAGAAGAGATCGGATGGTCTGACCTGAAGAGGTCGGTTGTCTTGTGGTTAAACAGCCCGGGTCGGACAACTCGACCCAGGGTATGAACAGTGCCCCTGCTCGAGCTCGGTTTTTCTTTCTGAGGTCGAGTCTTAGTTTTAGGTCTTCGATCCTTCTTCTGGTGAAGCCGAAATCGAGCATCTGTCGACTTCCTCTTTGTAGAGTTTTCTTTTTGAATGCGGAACATTTTTCCTTTCGCTTCTTCTAAAAGCGCGCGCTTTGCATTAGCGTCCTGGTCTTGGGAATGTGCAAGGGTTTAATACCCTCATTAATTGAATTTTAATGCCCCGTTTCTCTTGGCTCTTTTATTTTGAACTTTACACACAAAAAATGGTTTCCTCTTCTCTGTAACTTCCACCCTTTTCTCTCTATCTTTCTGTTTCGTGTTTTTCTTCTGCGACGCTGTGATTGTGGGTGCTTTGCTCGAAAGGTGATTCTGAATTTTGTTGCTCCGTCTTTCGACTTCTTCAGGGCTTTCTCCTTTTTTTTCAGGTTGCCTTTTATTTCTTTACTCCTTTCGTCGCTCCTTTTATTTCTTGGTAAATTTTGAATTTTTGTTTGAGTGCATTGTTGGAAAGCTTGGACCTTTTCATGTTTTTGTGCCTGCCTGTCATTGTGATGTACCTTTCTGGCTTCCTTTCGACCTTGTGTATATTTTGGTATTTCTTCTGATGGTTAAGGCTTCTTTAGGGCTTTGCATGTTGGTTTTACTGCTTCTGTAGATTTTGTTTGATTCTGAAAAAAGGTTGCGTCTTCCTTGGCGTGTTCTATTTGCTTGTCAGTTTTCTTTTTTGCTGATAGACCGAAACTGTAGTTGAGAGATAGCTTTATCAAGGTTTTTTTTTCTTCGCGGAGTGTTGGTTGTGAGAGGGTTCTTTCTTTGTTGGGATAGCTTTATAGGGGACGATGGGCTTTTGATAATCTTGCTTTGATTTGCGTCTTTCGTGTTGCCTAGAATCTTTTGCTGGGAAGTTTTAGCCTTTGTCGCCTTTCCTGAGTCTTTTGCTCTGTATCACTGCCTCCAAAGGATGCCCCTGGACCTTGGTGTGTGTCTTGGAGCTTTCCTTTTACTATTTATTTTGCTCTGAGACATATTGTCCGAGTTGTTTTGATATCGCCCGAGCTGTATTTGGTTAGTAATTCATTTTCTTTTCTTGTTTCTAGGACT